>NC_052151.1:112038561-112338708 GCF_902713615.1 Scyliorhinus canicula
AGTAGCCACATTCCGGCACCTGTTCGAGGGAGAATTCAGAATGCCCAATTCACCTAACGAGCACGCCTTTCAGAACTTATGGGAGGAAACTGGGAGGAAACTGGAGCACCCGGAGGAAACCCACGCAGACACGGGGAAAACGTGCAGACTCCACACAGACAGTGACCCAAGTCGGGAATCGAACTTGGGACCCTGGCGCTGTGGAGCAATAGTGCTAACCACTGTGCTACCAGGTTTTAAAGGAGGAGCTGCAAAGATAGTGAATATATTGGTTTTGATCTTCTAGATGTCCTTACAGTTGTGAACACTTTCCAAGATTTGGAAGATAGCGAACTCTGCTATTTAAGAGACACAACCCAGAAAACTATAGACCAGGTAGTAAATGGCTTACCTCAACATGGTGAAATGCTGGATTCTGTTATTCGGGATGTTGTAACAAGGCACGTGAAAATCATAATATAATTAAGGAGAGTCAGCAGGAATTTATCAAAGGGAAATTTGTGTTGAGAAAGCAATTTTATGAGGATGTAACGAGTCGGGCGGTTAAGGGGCAAATCAGTGAATGTAGTATTTTTCGGTTTCAAAGATACCACACAAGGGACAATGACACAAAATCAGGACTCATGGGATTGGGGATAATATATTATCATGGACTGTGGATTGGTTAATGGGAAGAGAGAGAATAGGAATAAACAAAGTGTTTACAGGTTGGCAAGCAAACATCCCCACATCTGACATTATGTTGGAAGGAAGGTCATTGATTAAGCAGCTGAAGATGTTTGGGCCTAGGACACTACCCTGAGGAACTCCTGCAGTGATGTCCCGGGACTGAGATAGAATCCTTAGAATCCATACAATTCAGAAGGAGGCCATTCATCCCATGAGTCTGTGCTGGCCCTCTGAGAGAGCACCCTCCCGAGGCCCACATCCTCCCTACCCCCGTAATTCTATAACCCCACCTAACCTGCACACCTTTGGACACAAAGGGGAAATTTTGGCATGGCCAATCCACCTAACATACAGGTGGATCAATTATTCTATTTGTCCCACTGGCTTGTGTTTCCTCCTAATACACATTGTCATATATACTGATGCCATGAACTTCAATGATTGGTGGTGAATCCATTTAAATTGTTGTTATTTAGCTGTTATTGTTTTGTCATCTCCAGTTTTTACTATTCTAGTGCTCTCCTCTATCTCTATAAACTCACTTTTTTCCAAAATTATCCTGGGTGCATCATCCTGTACTGTGCCTTTTGTCGACTACCTTTTGTCCTCATCAATCTACACTCGGTCTCTGTCGCTAATGCATTGTATTTAAAATCCTTATCTTCATCCCTACATCACTCAATGACCTCTTCCACCACACCTCTGTGATCTTCTTCAGTGATCTTCTTCAGCATAGTAAGAAGTCTTACAACACCAGGTTAAAGTCCAACAGGTTTGTTTCAAACACGAGCTTTCGGAGCACGGCTCCTTCTTCAGGTGAAGGAGGAGCCGTGCTCCGAAAGCTCGTGTTTGAAACAAACCTGTTGGACTTTAACCTGGTGTTGGAAGACTTCTTACTGTGCTCACCCCAGTCCAACGCCGGCATCTCCACATCATGGCTTCTTCAGCATGGTATAGCTTTATAAAACATATTTCTCTGACTTGGGTTTATCGTGCATTCCCTTTCCCTTTGCCCCACCACTGGTGGCAGCCTCAGTCCTATGTCCCCTAAACCTATCTTGCTTTTGACCTTTAAACATTTCTGAAAGCCCATCTCTTCTACCCAACTTTCAGTTACTCTTCGTAATTTAATTCATTTCATTCAACCTTCGCGACCCACGCCGGCTGAAGATGTCTGCGAATACATCTGCCAGCTGGTCTACGCAGGCTCTGAGTGCATGACCAGGAACCACACCTTGACCCATCGCCTTCCAAGGATTTACTTTCAGGAAGGTCGATCTGATTTTGGAAGCTGTGATGGTGGGTATGGGTGTGTCCGGGGCTGCTGGGGCACAAAACAACAGATTGATGGTTTAATTTATGATTTCATTTCAGAAATTCCTTAGTAATTTCATTCCATATCACAGATTACAGTAATTTATCAATATCTGAAAAAAGATTAACTGCTTTATAATTTCCTGGCCTATGCTATTTAATTTTTAGAAGTGGGAAACGGCACTTGCCACCTTTTATCCATTGGGACCATTCCAGAGGATTTCTCTGTGCATGGAATTTTGAAAGTTGTAGCCTCCTTATTTCTTCCTTCAGATCTTCAAATTTAAATCACAGGTTCCCAATGATTTGTCTGCTTTATGTTTGAGTAATTTAAGTGATCATATTTGAAAATGATGAGGAAGAGAAACAGAAAACTCAAAGTGGAACATTTTTTTCTTACAATTGTTGACACTGTACAGTTTTTAAATAATGCCTAAATTAGACAATCACTTTTGGATTAAAGGCACATTCGAAGATTACAATTCTCACAAGAGCAACAACACTCAGTGGGACTCTGACAAGACAGGAGTCACCTCATTCACTGCAGGATAATAATCATGAAGGTGAATCTACCTATAATGAAACAAATAATTTAGCAAACCTCCAAAACTTGCGATTTGTTCACATATTACTTAAGAATGAAGCACTGATTTTGATTACCTAGCAGAAACTAGATCTGATACAAGTTCCAGTTGACCATCACTTAGAATGGACTTCTTGAGGACATGTTTCAGTGTAATGTATTCTCATTGGCTACATGTGAAATCCCAGAGGACTGGAGAATAGCTAATGTGGTACCGCTGTTGAAGAAAGATAGCAGGGATAATCCATGAAACTATAGGCCGATGAGCATCACGTTGGTAGTAAGTAAATTATTGGAGAGAATTCTCAGGGACAGGATTTATACCCATTTGGAAACAAATGGACTCATTAGCAATAGACAGCATGGTTTTGTGAAGGGGAGGTTGTGCCTCACTAACTTGATCGAGTTTTTTGCGGAGGTGACAAAGATGATTGATGAGGGGAGGGGAGGTGAATGTTGTTTACATGGACTTCAGTAAAGCCTTTGACAAGGTGCCTCATGGCAGACTGTTACAAAAAATGAAGTCACACGGGATCAGAGGTGAGGTGGTAAGATGGATACAGAACTGGCTCGGCCACAGAAGGCAAGGGGAGCAACAGAAGGGTGTTTTCCTGAATGGAAGGTTGTGATTAGAGGTGTTCCACCGCTAAAGGCCTCATTTGACAAGCTCCTGGCGACCCAGACGGCCCAAGGGGCGGAGTTTCGTGAGATCCGGCAAAAGGCCTCGGAGAACGAGGATGAGATCCTAGGCCTGGTGGTGAAGGTGGAGGCGCACGAGCGCTCCACAAGAAATGGCAGGCGAGGCTCAAGGAACAGGAGAACCGCTCGCGGCGGAAGAATTTGCGGATCCTGGGCCTGCCTGAGGGGCTGGAGGGATTGGACCTGGGGGCCTATGTGGTCACAATGCTGAACTCGCTGATGGGAGCGGGGGCCTTCCAAGGGCCCTTGGAGCTGGAGGGGGGCCCACCAAATGCTGGTGAGGAAGCCCAAGCCCAGCGAGCTGCCAAGGGAGGTGCTGGTGCGGTTCCACCGGTTCACTGATCGAGAATGTGTGCTCAGGTGGGCCAAGAAGGAGAGGAGCAGCAGGTGGGAGAATGGAGAGGTCCGAATCTACCAGGACTGGAGCGCGGAGGTGGCGAAGAAAAGGGCTGGTTATAACCGGACGAAAGCAGTATTGCGGAGGAGAGGGGTGAAGTTTGGCATGTTACAGCCGGCGTGCCTTTGGGTCACCCATAAAGACCGTCATCATTACATTGACTCCCCGGAGGAGGCCTAGGCCTTTGTTCAGGCCGAAAAGCTGGACTCAGACTGAGGGTTGGGGGTTGGTCGGGGACTGATGCGTGGTGTTTTGGGGTTTTTTCTTTCCTTGTTTCTTTGTTTCTTGGGGGGTTTGTGGGTTGTTTTGTGGGCCCGTCGGGCGGGCTCATGGAAGGGTGGGGGGGGGGGGTTGAGGGTCGGCGAAGGTGGACGGGGCCTCGGGGGAGGGAAGGGCGGCCTGGGTTGGGGCTGTGGAGTTTGGGCCTGGAAAGGGAGCTGCGCCAGAGGGGGCGGGGCCGGCTGTGCGGGTGGCGCGGGCTTTTTTCCCACACTATGGGCTGAGGGGTGGGGCTAAAGTTGGAAGCGCGGGCTTTTTCCTGCGCTGGGGCTGGAACAGGAGGGGACTGTGCCTGTTGGTGGGCAGGGAGGGGAGGAGCAGTGTTACACCAGTGGGGGGTCGTTGTCATTGGGGTGGCGGTAGCGGCCGGGGTCAACAGGAGTCAGCTGACTTACGGGAGTACAATGGGGGGTGCAACGCAGTTAGGGGGGAACCTAGCTGGGGGGGTGGGTACCGGGTTGCTGCTGGAAGGGCCAAAGGGGAACTGAGGCTTTCAGTGGAGGTCGGGACGAGGATTTGCCACTGTGGGGAACGGGCCACGCGGGGGCACGGGCACGTGTCTGGCCTAGGAAGAGCTATGGCTGATCGGCGGGAGGGGGGGGGGGGGGAATAGCCCCCTGATTTGGCTGGTTACCTGGAATGTTAGGGGACTGAATGGACCAGTCAAACAGGCCCGGGTGTTCGCGCATCTGAAGGGTCTGAAGGCGGATGTGGTCATGCTCCAGGAGATGCACCTCAGGGTGGTGGATCAGGTAAGGTTGCGAAAGGGGTGGGTTGGGCAAGTGTTCCATTCGGGTTTAGATGCTGTAGCCACCTGGGTTGGCCACGTCCCAATTCCAAAATGGATGCCCGCAAAGAATGCAGGGAAATTCAGCCAGGCACAGGGAAACAAGCAGGTGCAAAGTTTCCTGTGTATTAAGACTTGCAAAGACCCAGACAGAACCGAAACCAGCAACCATCTGCATATTAACGAGCAATCCCCAGGAACAATTGGAAACATTAAAGCAATCGAGACCAAACCAGACTCCCCGTGCCAGCGGGAGCCAGGACAAAGGAAGGTCAACGGACACATAGGAACCGCCAAGCGATCAGGGAACAGCTCCAGTATTGGAGAAATCGATTCAAGCAATTGGGACTTGGTCCAATTGATTGGGACCAGGCCTGGGGTCCGCCCAAAAGGGCGCGAAACCCCTGGGGACTATAAAATAGAGTCCCCAAGTTCAGTTCGATCTTCTTGGCAGGGTCTCTCAGCAGCTCGAAACAACTCTTCACAGTGACTCTCAACAAGGAGAGACCTGCCTAGCAGCTGCACCAACCAAGTAAGTCTCCTGTCAACACATGCTACGAGATAGGCGCTCCTAGCTACTAGTCCATACCAGCTTTGAAGCCTGCAGACTCAGAATCGAACGAAAGGCCATTGTTCCCCTGGTGGGCCATTTCCAAAGCTAAGTATATGGCTTTTAGTGTTAGAGATAGTCTAGTAAGTAGAGTTTTATGCATGAGTAGTGATTGACTGTGTATAATAAATGTATTTTGATTTGAAACTTACTAACTGGTGTACTGAGTTATTGATCAGCACTTGGCTTTGAACCTCGTGGTGGTATCAGAAAGTTACCTGGCGACTCTAGAGCAAAGGTTATAAAACAGAGCAATTAAGTGTAAAGCACACTTAGCAACAATGCGAAGAACCAGGGGGTGGCGATTTTGGTGGGGAAGAGAGTGTCATTTGTGGCGTTGAGTATGGTGGCGGATAACGGTGGCAGATATGTGATGGTAAGTGGTAAGCTCCAGGGGGAGCGGGTGGTGCTGGTCAATGTGTACGCCCTAAACTGGGACGATGCGGGCTTCATGCGGCGTATGTTGGGCCGGATTCCTGACCTTGAGATAGGGGGTTTAATAATGGGAGGGGACTTTAACACAGTGCTGGATGCAGCACTCGACCGCTCCAGGTCCAGGACGGGTAGGAGGCCGGCGGCAGCCAAGGTATTGAGGGGGTTCATGGACCAGATGGGAGGGGTGGATCCTTGGAGATTCATGAGGCCAGGGGTTAGGGAATTCTCGTTCTTCTCCCATGTCCACAAGGCTTACTCCCGGATTGACTTTTTTGTTTTGAGCAGGGCGTTGATTTCAAGGGTGGAAGGCGCGGAATACTCGGCGACAGCCATTTCAGACCACACTCCGCATTGGGTAGACCTTGAGTTGGGGGAGGGGAGGGACCAACGTCTGATGTGGCGGTTAGAGGTGGGGTTGCTGGCGGACGAGGAGGCGTGCGGGTGGGTCCGGAGGTGCATAGAGGGGTACCTAGATATTAACGATAATGGGGAGGTGCAGGTGGGGGTGGTCTGGGAGGTGTTGAAGGCGGTGGTTAGTGGGGTGCTGATCTCCATCAGGGCACATAGGGAGAGGGGGGAGGGGAGAGAGAGGGAGAAGCTGGTGGAAGAGATGGTGAGGTAGACAGCAGGTACGCGGAGGTCCCGGAGGAAGGGCTTTTCAGGAAGCGACGTAGCCTCCAAGTGTAGTTCGATCTATTGACCACCAGGAAAGCGGAGGCGCAGTGGAGGAGGGCGCAGGGGGCGGTATACGAATACGGGGAAAAGGCGAGTCGGATGCTGGTGCACCAGCTCCAGAAGCAGGAGGCAGCTAGGGAGATAGGGGGAGTTAGGGATGGAGGAGGGAGTCTGGTACGAAGTGTGGGGGGCATCAATGGGGTTTTTAGGACTTTTTATGAGGAACTATACCTTGTCAGTGCCCCTAGTGGAGGAGGGAGGGATGGATCGCTTTCTGGGCAAGCTAAGGTTTCCGAGAGTGGAGGCGGAGCAGGTGGTGGGGTTGGGGGTGCCAGTCGGACTGGAGGAGCTGGTTAACGCGATGGGGAGCATGCAGACAGGGAAGGCACCAGGGCCCGATGGGTTCCCGGTTGAATTTTACAAGAAGTTTTCAGACCTGCTGGGCCCACTGCGAGTTAGGACCTTTAATGAGGCGGCGGCGGGGGGGGGGGGGGGGGGGGGGGGGGGGGCCTTGCCCCCGGTGATGTCTAGGGCGCTGATCTCACTGATCCTGAAGCGGGATAAGGATCTCCTTCAGTGCTGGTCATATAGACCGATTTCGCTCCTAAATGTGGATGCGAAACTGCTGGCAAAGATATTGGCCGGGAGGGTGGAGGACGTCGTGCCGCAGGTTATACACAAGGATCAAACGGGTTTTGTGAAGGGGTGGCAGTTGAATGCTAATGTGGGGAGACTTCTCAACGTCATAACTCAACGTCATAATGATGACGGCAGTGGAAGGGGTGGCGGATTTAATGGCGGCGATGGATGTGGAGAAGGCCTTGATAGGGTGGAGTGGGGATACCTTTGGGAGGTGTTGAAAAGGTTCGGGTTTGGAGAGGGGTTTGTTAGGTGGGTGAGGTTGCTGTGTGAGGCCCCGGTGGCGAGTGTGGTTACGAATGGGAGGAGGTCGGAGAATTTTCGACTGTACCGGGGGACGGGGCAGGGGTGCCCCCGTCACCCCTTCTCTTTGCGTTGGCGATCAAACCCTGGCCATGGCGCTGAGGGATGAGGGAGTCAAGGAACTGGAGGGGGATAGTGCGGGGGGTGGCGGGGAGGGGGGGGAGAACACCGGTTGTCGTTGTATGCGGATGACCTACTGTTGTACGTGGTGGACCTGGTGGGGGGGATGCCGGAGGTGATGAGCATTCTTAGGGAGTTCGGGGACTTCTCCGGGTATAAGCTTAATGTGGGGAAGAGTGAGCTGTTCGTAGTACATCCGGGGGACCAGGAGAGAGGGATTGGGTAGCTCCCGCTGAAAAGGGTGGCGAGGAGCTTCAGGTACCTGGGGATCCAGGTAGTCAGGAGCTGGCAGGCCCTACACAGGCTTAACTTTACGAAGCTGGTGGAGCAGATGGAGGAAGAGTTTAGGAGGTGGGATATGTTGCCACTCTCCCTAGCGGGCAGCGTCCAGTCTGTCAAAACGACGGTGCTCCCGAGGTTTTTGTTCCTCTTCCAGTGCCTCCCTATCATGATCCCTAAGGCTTTTTTGAGGCGGGTCAATAGGAGTATTATGGGGTTTGTGTGGGCGCAGAAGACCCCGAGGGTGAGGAGGGTGTTCCTGGAGCAGAGTAGGGATAGGGGGGGGGGTTTGCGTTGCCCAACCTATGTGGGTACTACTGGGCCGCCAACATGGCGATGACACGTAGGTGGGTGATGGAGGGGGAGGGGGCGGCATGGAAGAGGCTGGAGGCGGCATCCTGTGTGGGCACGAGCTTGGAGGCGCTGGTGACGGCGCCGTTGCCGCTCCCCCCGACAAGATATACAACGAGTCCGGTGGCGGCGACTCCCCTCAAAATTTGGGGGCAGTGGTGGCGGCATAGGGGGGAGGTGAAAGCTTCCGTTTGGTCCCCGATACGGGGGAACCACCAGTTTGTGCCAGGGAGGATGGACGGTGGGTTTCTGAGCTGGCATAGGGCAGGTATCAGGCGGATGGGGGACCTTTTTCCCGATGGGAAGTTTGCGACCCTAGAGGAGTTGAAGGGGAGGTTTGGCCTTCCCCCAGGGAACACCTTCAAACACATGCAGGTAAGGGCGTTTGTCAGGCGGCAGATGGCAGAGTTTCCACTGTTGCCGCCAAGGGGGGTTCAGGACAGGGTGCTCTCGGGGACGTGGGTTAGTGAGGGGAAGATTTCGGCAATCTATCAAATGATGCAAGAGGGGGAGGAGGCCTTGGTGGAGGAGCTGAAAGGTAAGTGGGAGGAGGAGCTGGGAGAGGAGATCGACGAGGGGACGTGGGCGGATGCCCTAGGGAGGGCGAATTCCTCCTCCTCCTGCGTGAGGCTCAGTTTAATTCAATTTAAGGTGCTGCATTAGGCGCACATGACTGGGACAAGGCTGAGCCGGTTCTTTGGGAAAGAGGACAGGTGTGTCAGGTGTTCGGGGAGCCCAGCAAACCACACCCACATGTTTTGGGCATGCCCTGCGCTGGAGGGCTTTTGGAGGGGCGTCGCAGAGACGCTGTCAAGTGTGGTTGGCTCCAGGGTGAGCCGGGCTGGGGGCTCGCAATATTCGGGAGTGCAGGAGGCGAAAGAGGCCGGTATTCTGGCCTTTGCGTCCCTGGTAGCCCGGCGAAGGATTCTTCTGCAGTGGAAGGATGCGAGGCCCCCGGGCATGAAATCCTGGGTCAACGATATGGCTGGGTTTATCAAACTGGAGAGGGTCAAGTTTGCACTAAGGGGTTGGTGCAAGGTTTCTTCCGGCGGTGGCAACCGTCTCTAGACTTTCTGGCGGAGTGTTAGAGGATGGTCAGTTACAGCAGCAACCCGGGGTGGGGGGGGGGGGTTGGGCGGGTTTTTATTTTTTCCTTTATTGGGTATGTGTATTTGTTCTCATGTTAATTATTTTTGTTAATTTATTGTTTCTGAATTGGGGGGGGGGGGGGGGGGGCTACTGTTATTTTTATTGTTCTTTTTCTTATCTTTGTGTTGGTTAAAACTTGTTGAAAATTTGAATAAAAATTATTATTTAAAAAAATATTGTGGAGGTGGGAGATCAGCAGAGACAGGAGGAAGTGGAGCCTGCAGCCATGAAGCACAGAGGAGGGAGGGAGGGATATGAAAGACTGGGGACAGGGCAGAAATCAGAAAGCTTAGCAGATTGGTGGTTTGAAGTGGTTTGTGAAGAGGAAGGATCAGGGACAGAGGGGTCAGAAATATTGGGTTGATGACAGAGGGAGATTGGTAAGATGGGTCACTGGAAGATCAGCAGTGTGGGTCAGGGAAGACAGATGGGGAGAAGCCAGCTGTGAAAGAACAGAGGAAAAGGGAGGAATGAGAAAGATGGTTGGTAAATAATATTGGTGGGAGATTGTGGCTTTGTGGGGCTTGCAATTAGATTGTAGGGAGGGAGAATGACTGATAGCATGGGAGGAAAGAAGGTTACTTTGGTAGGCTGGAGGTACAAAAGCACTGCTGCTCCTTCCAGCCCATTAACAGTGCTGTGTTGTTTTTGGCTTTCGATGTCTTGCAATGTCCTCCAAACATCTTGACTTGTCCAAACCAGGATCTTTATTGAATCACACGTGGTAACATAACGATCTGTTACAGAGCAAGTTATCATGGACTTTCTTTATACTCCTCTGGAACTATACCTAGCACAACCCTTCACCTGTATGCCTTACGACCATCTGCTGATGGCCGCATGTGCCCCCACTTATATTGGAATCTCTTGTCACATGACCACTGTCTTGAGACTGCATGGTATGTCTGCACTGCCACCTACTGGTGAAGGTCACACACCATCCATCTATGATACTGCTTACAGGCTGGAAAGCCACTTTACCTGCTGGATCCAACAGTCCTTGCCTTCTTTTATTTTCCATGTTCTTGTAGGAACCCTGACCTGCCAGAATTAAGTTCAAGTCACAGAATTGTTACAGTACAGAAAGAGACTATTTTGCCTATTGTGTTTGCATTGACTCTCCACACGAGCAATTCACCAAGTGCCATTTTTCCGCCTTCTCCGCACAACCCTGCAAATTCTTTCTTTTCAGAAACAGTCTAATTCCCTTCCTAATGTTTCAGTTAAATTTGCCTCCACCACACTCGGACACTGTATTCCAGACCTTAACCTCTCACTGTCTGAAAACATTTTTATCTCTTATCACTTTTGCTTCTTTGCCAATTATTTTAAATCTGTGCTCTCTCATTCTCGAACCTTTCATGCGTGGGTACAGTTTCTCTCTATCTACTCTATCCAGACGGTTATGATTTTGTCTCCTCTCAGCCTTCTTTTTTTGCAAGGAGAACCGTTCCAAATTCTCCATATTATCTTCATAACTGAAGTTCCTCATCCCTGGAATTGGTCTCGTGACTCTTGTCTTCACCCTCTCCAATGCCTTCATATCCCACCTGAAGTGCGGTGCCCAGAACTGGACACGTTATTTGAGGCTGAATCAGTGTTTTAAACAAGTTTAACATAACTTCCTTACTCTTTTACTGTATGCCCTGTAATTAAAGCCATAGGATACTTTTAAAATTAATTTATAGGATGTGGCATCACTGGCTAGGCCAGCATTTAATGTCCATCCTTAGATGCCATTCAAACGTGGTAGTGAGCTGCCTTCTTGAACCGCTGCAGTCCCTGAGGTTTACGTACACCCACAGTACTGCATGCTTTATTAACCACTCCCTCAACCTGTTCTGTCACCTTCAATGACCTATGCACAAATATATCTAGGTCCCTCTGCTCTTTTAGCGTTGTATCGTTTATTTTATATTTGACACAATTTACCAGCCTCGTCGCACCCAACATAGGTCGCAACGAGGCCATTAAATCATGCGAAAGGCCTCTTGCGATATTTATGACGTTCATTTAGCTTCGCGATATCTAACGAGGTTGCGTGAGGCAGTGCGATCTGGAAGACACCCTGAATGGGTGTTATGCAGATTTGCATATTCAAGTGAGTAGTTAGTCTCCTTTGAATATGGCTGCGCCGGAGTTACCGATAGCACAGCATTGAATGGCCTTGCCTTGGAGATTCTGCCATGGTGCCTTTAGCACTGGTGTCCACAAATGTGGGCCAGGCATTATGGCACTTCCGTCAGGGGTCTCCCAGCCGATCGGGGGCCCCCCGGGTGGTCAGGCTCCAGGCAGAGTGGTACCTTAGAACTTCCGATGCCACCCAAGCACTGTGGCACTGCCACCTGGACACTCTGGCAGTGCTGGGCTGGCAGTGCCAAGGTACTCATGTAGCATTTTGCCCATGCTGACGTTTCTGCCCTGGGGTATTGGGGACTCGAGTACTCCTTAATTAGTAAGTTGGGTCAGTGGGGGTGGTCCAGAGACTACGGGAGAGTGGGGGGGGGGGGGGGGGGGTGGTAATTGATATCGGAGTTAAAATCTGAGGCACACAGCTTCACTGGGAGCAGCCTGGTCACCTGCACTCCATCTAGCATTGATTTTCAACATTTTATCATCCTCCCTGACGCAGACCTACCTCTTGTTGGAGATTAAAATTTCAAACACAGAATTGTACCGCACACAAAGATACCATTAGGCACATTGTAGCTGCATCAACTCTTTGAAAGAATTCTCTAATTAGTCCCACTCTACTGCTCTTTCTTCATGGTCCTGCATATTTCTTTCCTTCTCAAGCATATATCTGATTTCCTTTTGAAAGTTACTACTGAATCACAACTCACTGTAAAAATATTTCTCCTCGTCGCCTCCCTGCTTCTTTAGCCAAATAACATAAATCTCTGTCCTTCAATGTCCTTCTGCCAGTGAAAATAGTTTTTTCTTAAATACATTGCCAAAACCCCTCATGATTTTAAACACCAATATTAATCTCCCTGTAACCTTTTCTGCTCTCGGGAGAGCAATGCAGCTTCTCTAATCTCTTGACATACCTGTTGTTCCTCATCTTTGCTATCATTCTGGTAAAATATTAATGGTAAGGCTTTGGAGAAAAAGGAACATTGAATATAAAAGCAGAACATATACTGTTATACAATGCATTCCATTACTGAGTCTTAAATGATCGTTTTGTATTTCCATTACAGACTTAAGAATTAGCTCACTTATGCTTTTAAAAACATACCCGAAAGGCCATTCATTGCTTTCATCAAAAAGTGTTTGCGAAGTTTTTGTTTTCCACATGTAGAAATACACGATAAAGAAGAAATATATAATTAGTCATGCCCAGGAGGAACCATAGGCACCTTTAGCTGTTAGAAAGAGTTAAGTGATTATACAGCTTGAGAGGCACGACTTTCCATCAAGCATGGGGCAAAGCAAGGGGGCAGGAGCCCATATCGGGATTGAACTCACAGCATTGCACCCCCCCCCCCCTCTAACATTCTAGACAACTAAGCTTTTTAAAAATCAATTTAGAATACCCAATAATTTTTTTCCAATTAAGGGGTAATTTAGCATGGCCAATCCACCTAGCCTGCACATCCTTTTGGGTTATAGGGGCGAGACCCGAGCAGTTACAGGCAGAATGTGAAAACTCCACATGGACAGTGATCCCGGGCCGGGATCGAACTCAGGTCCTCAAGGCTGTGAGGTAGCAGTGCTAACCACTGCGCCACCATGCTCTCCTATAGCCAAATACACGAACAAATCTTCACCAAGGAAGGTTACTAAATATTTTCCTGACGATATTATGCTTTTAAATGTCGTCATAAAACTATGCATCAATACGGCAATTTAGATTCCATTAAACATTCCATTCCAGTAAACAATACAAGTCCATAAGTTAACTAATTGATTAGCTTTCATGAATTTGGTGTGGAAATTCTCATTAAGTACAAACACACATAAGGCTACCTTCCATCACACTACAATGGTTAGAGGGCCCCCTGGTGAAGGCAAAGCATAACACCAAAATGTTTAAGTACCCAGTTTTCCTCTCATTTTCACTTTCAGACAGCAGCACACCTGTTCTAGGCACCTTTTAAAAAAAATTTCTTGCCCTATCACCATTCTCTTTGGCCATGTAAAACTCTTCTGTCATTCAATCTCTTCTGTCTTCCACTCTATCACAGACCTTCCTTTGTCCTTGTCCTTGTCATAAAATCATACAATTTACCATGTAGAAGGAGACCACTCAGCCCATTGAGTCTGCACTGGCCCTTGAAAAGAGGATCCTACCTAAGCCCACACATCCACCCTATCCCCGTAACACAGTAAACCCAGCCAGCTTTTTTGGACACTAAGGGCAATTTAGCATAGTCAATCCACATAACCTCCACATCTTTGGACTGTAGGAGGAAATCAGAGCATCCGGAGGGAACCCACGCCAATCGAGGAGAACGTGCAGACTCCATACAGACAGTGACCCAAGCCGGGAATCGAACATGGGATCCGGAGCTGTGAAGCAACTGTGCTAATCACTGCACTACTGTGCTGCCCAACCCACCACTTGCGAGGGGGGAAATCCTCTCTGCTGTTTGATGTTTCTCTTTTTAAGGATGGCAATGCCATCCATCAACACTACAGGATTGCAATTAGGTTTCTTGGGTATTCTTTGGGGCAGTACAGTAGGACTGTGGCTTCACAGCGCCAGGGTCCCAGGTTCGATTCCCTGCTGGGTCACTGTCTGTGCGGAGTCTGCAAGTTCTCCCCATGTCTGCGTGTGTTTCCTGCAGGTGCTCCAGTTTCCTCCCACAGTCCAAAGACGTGCAGGTTAGGTGGATTGGCCATGTTAAATTGTGCTTAGTGACCAAAAAGGTTAGGAGGGGTTATTGGGTTACAGGGATAGAGTTGAAGTGAGGGCTTAAGTGGGTCAGTGCAGACTCGATGGGTCGAATGGCCTCCTTCTGCACTGTATGTTCTTTGGATACTAAGGGGCAATTTGACGTGACCAATCCACCTAAACAGCAAATCTTTGGACTGTGGGAGGAAACCAGAGCACCCAGAGGAAATCCATGGAGACACGGGGAGAAAGTGCAAACTCCACACAGACAGTCGCCCAAGGTCGGAATTGAACCTGGGTTCCTGAAACTGTGAGGCTTCAAAACTAACCAACGTATCGCTCCCGAATATACCTCTTGAATGAATGCCACAGACCAGGCTAGCATTTATTTCCCTTCACTAATTGTTCCTGCAGTGCATCTTGTAGATGGTATGCTGCTGCCACAGTGTGTTGGTGATGGAGGGAGTAAATGTTTTAGGTGATGGATGGGGTGCCAATCAAGTGAGTTGCTTTGTGCTGGATGGTGTTGAGCTTCTTGGTTGTTGGAGTTGCAATCATCCAGGCAAATGGAGTATTCCATCACACTCGTGATTTGTACCTTCTTGGTGGTGGACAGGCTTTGGATGGTCAGGAGGTGAGTTATTTGCTGCATAATACCCAGCCTCTGACCTGCTCTTGTAGCCATGGTATTTGTATGGCTAGTCCAGTTCAGTTTCTGGAACCATTCTCACAAATGTTCATTACCCTACTGAAACTGAGTTCTATTAGAGATGAGACCAGCAAAGATATAGAGTTACAGATGCTATTTCAGCAACTGATCCTGATAGCCTGATGAGATACGCGCACACAACCAGCAATACGGCAGTGGTGGTCTATCAGGGATAACATCAGAAGAATAACATCCAAGAGGATGCAGGAAAACCTATCCAGAGAATTAAAGAATTCGCTGAACAGGCATCATCACCATATTACCCAAAGGAACACAGGTTTACAGAAAGACATAAAACCAGGAAATACTGGAAAACTTCAGCCAGTCTGGCAGTATCTGTGGAGAGAGAAACAGAGTTAATGTCCAAATCCGTAACACTCTTCTCCAGAGCCAAAGTGTTATTAGAACAGTACAGCACAGAACAGGCCCTTCGGCCCTCGATGTTGTGCCGAGCAATGATCACCCTACTTAAACCCACGTAACCCGTATACCCGTAACCCAACAATCCCCCCATTAACCTTACACTACGGGCAATTTAGCATGGCCAATCCACCTAACCCGCACATCTTTGGACTGTGGGAGGAAACCGGAGCACCCGGAGGAAACCCACGCACACACAGGGAGGACGTGCAGACTCCACACAGACAGTGACCCAGCCGGGAATCGAACCTAGGACCCTGGAGCTGTGAAGCATTGATGCTAACCACCATGCTACTGTGAGGCCCCAAATAACAAATAACAATAACAAATTTTCTCCCGCAATTTAAAACAAACAAAGCGTGTTTCCACGCCAAAACAAAACAACTCTCCCCCCCAAAATAAATAACAAATAGCAATACAAGAAAGAAGAAAATAACATAACAAACCCACCGCCGCAAACCGCCCCCCCCCCCCCCCCCCCCCCCCCCCCCCCCACTTGACCAACCACTCTCTACCACTTCACCAGGAAATCGAGAAAAGGCTGCCACCGCCAAAAAAAACCCTGTACCGACCCCCTTAGGGCAAATTTCATCCTCTCCAACTTAATGAACCCAGCCATGTCGTTGACCCAGGTCTCCGAACTCGGGGCCCGCGTATCCCTCCACTGTAACAGAATCCTGCGCTGGGCTACTAAAGACGCAAGGGCCAGAATGCCGGCCTCTCTCGCCTCCTGCACTCCCGGCTCCGAAGCTACCCCAAAGATCGCGAGCCCCCAGCCCGGCCTGACCCTAGACCCAACCACTTCCGACAAAATCCCCGCCACCCCCTTCCAAAATCCCTCCAGAGCCGGACATGCCAAAAACATATGGGTGTGGTTTGCCGGGCCACCCGAACACCTCCCACACCCGTCTTCCCCTCCGAAAAACCGGCTCATTCTTGCCCCCGTCATGTGAGCCCTGTGCAGCACCTTCAGCTGAATTAGGCTGAGCTGTGCGCAAGAGGAGCAAGAATTCACCCTCTCCAGGGCGTCCGACCATGTCCCATCCTCAATCTCTTCCCCTAGCTCTTCCTCCCATTTCGCTTTGAGCTCATCTACTGAGGCCTCCTCCTCCTCCATCAGTTGGTAAATAGCCGAGATCTTCCCTTCCCCGACCCACGTCCCCGAAAGCACCCAGTCCTACACCCCCCCTTGGCGGCAGCCGCGGAAACTCCTCCACCTGTAAAAGGTTAATTCTAATGATAACTACTGAGTATGTGCGTAAGGAGCTGGGTCACACTGATGACACTCACTGAAAAGGAGTGATATCACACACAGAGGTAAGGATCATTGCCTCCAGCAAAACCTCTTCTATGATGAATGTAATGAAACAAATGTCTCGCGTGATAACCAAATAAGAATAGACCAGTGACGCACAGAAGATAGAGAGCTCTCCCAGTCACTGGCTAATGGTGAAACACCTGAACTCTCTTGTTTTCCAAAACTCCTTAGATTTGGGGTAGGTCCCATTAGATTGGAAAACAACAAATGTAACTCCATTATTCAAAAAGGGAGATGGAAAGCAGGAAACTGCAGGCAAGTTAGCTCAACATCCGTCATGGGGAAAATGTTAGAAGCTATTGTTAAAGAAATTATAGCAGGGCACTTGGATAGGCTCACGGTAATCAGATGGGGTTAACATGATTTTGTGAAAGAGAAATATGTTTAACCAGCTTATTGGAGTTCTTCGAAGAAGTAACCTGCGCTGTGGATGAAGGGGAACAAGTGGATGTACCATCCTTAGATATCCAGAAGGCTATTGATAAAGTGCCACATCAAAGGTTATTACAGAAAATAAAAGCTCATAGGGGGTAACATATTGGCATTGATAGAAGGCTGGCTCACTAACAGGAAGCAGAGAGTAGACGGAAATGGGTCTTTTTCAGGGTGGCAAGATGCAAGAAGTGGTGTGCCACAGGGATCAGTGCTGGAAACTCAAGTTTATGTAAATGGTTTGGATGAAGCGATGGTTGCCAAATTTGCTGATGACACAAAGATAGGTAGATCAGCAATTTGTGAAGAGGCCATAAAGATGTTCCAAGGAGACATAGACATGTTAAGTGTGTGGACAAATATCTGACAAATGGAATATAATTGGGAAGATATGAAATTGTCCATTTGGCAGGAAGCATAAAAAAGCATTATCTAAATGGTGAGAGATCGCAGAGCTCTGCAATGCAGAGGAATTTGAGTATCCTAGTGCATGAATCATAACAGACTAGTATGCAGGTACAGCAAGTAATTAGGAACACAAATAGAATGTTATTTTTTTGTTTGGTTGTTGTTTTTTATTTAGAGTACCCAATTATCCCCCCCCCCCCCCCCCCCCCAATTACAGGGCAATTAATGTGGCCAATCCACCTATCATGCACATCTTTGGGTTGGGGGTTAAACCCACACAGGCATGGGGAGAATATGCAAACTCTCTACAGACAGACTCGAAACGTTAACTATTGTTCCTCTCTCCGTAGACGCTGCTAGACTGGCTGAGTTTTTCCAGCATTTTATTTTTTTATTTCAAACTGCAGTATTTTGTTTTTATTTTTAGAAAAGCAGGTTTGTTTGCTCCGTTCCCCAGCCCCCACCCCATTTCACTGAATTATCAGTGATCCTGGCTCCCCGCCCCATTCCTGTCGCTCGCACTCGCGCGTGCCCTCGGGTTTGAGTCTCGCCGCTTCCCGTCAGCGCTCGGTCTCGCCGAGGCTGCGCAGTGGAGAGTTGAGGGCAAGATGGCGGCAGTTGAAGCGGTTGTGTTGGGGTGGCGAGCCCTCAGCGCCAGTAAACGTGAGTGAGTGACCGTTGGGATGGAACGCGGGTGGCGCGAGCTCCCGTCCTGGAGCGGGACGGCCCTCAGCCGCCGAGTCTGCCTTTGCTTTTGATTCAAAACCTGTGCAGGTGACACCGATGGAGTGAACTTGGATCTGAATCTAGCTCAACCGCTCCCAGGAATAGATACCACACTGGCAGCCCGTTTAACTATGAGAGTGGAATCGCTTCCGCGAAATCCCATAGGTCCTTTAACTTGTATTCATTCCCTGCAAGGCTCTGGGACCTCCCCGGGAGGGTTACTGTCCCTGGGCAGCAACATGGCCCTAATCAAGGTCACAAATAACTCCTTTGGCGTGGTCAGTCTCACTGTTCCCCGCTCTTCGGTTATTTGATTCAATGAGTCTGCCTTGGATGACAGGTGAAATTGTGAGATTAGCTAAGAGGAAAAAGGAAGCATACATCAGGTCCAGGCGACTGAAGGCAGACGAAATTTTGGAAGAATAGCGGGAATGTAGGACCAATCTGAAACGAGGAATCAAGAGGGCTAAAAGGGGGCATGAAATATCTTTTGCAAACAGGGTTAAGGAAAATCCCAAAGCCTTTTATTCATATATAAGGTGCAAGAGGGTAACTAGAGAAAGGGTTGGCCCACTCCAGGACAAAGGAGGAAAGTTATGCGTGGAGTCAGAGAAAATGGGTGAGATTCTTAACGAGTACTTTGCATCGGTATTCACCAAGGAGAGGGACATGATGGATGTTGAGGTTAGGGATAGATGTTTGATTACTCTAGGTCAAGTCGGCATAAGGAGGGAGGATGCGTTGGGTATTATAAAAGGCATTAAGGTGGACAAGTCCCCAGGTCCGGATGGGATCTATCCCAGGTTACTGAGGGAAGTGAGAGGGGAAATAGCTGGGGCCTTAACAGATATCTTTGCAGCATACTTGAACACGGGTGAGGTACTGGAGAATTGCTAATGTTGTCCCCTTGTTTAAGAAGTGTAGCAGGGATAATTCAGATAATTTTAGACCGGTGAGCCTGACATCAGTGGTAGGGAAGCTGCTGGAGAAGATACTGAGGGATAGGATCTATTGCCATTGGGAAGAAAATGGGCTCATCAGTGATAGGCAACATGGTTTTGTGCAGGGAAGGTCATGTCTTACCAACTTAATAGAATTCTTTGAGGCAGTGACAAAGTTGATTGATATGGGAAGGGCTGTAGATATCATATACATGGACTTCAGTAAGGCATTTGATAAGGTTCCCCATGGTAGGCTGATGGAGAAAGTGAAGTCTCATGGGGTCCAGGGTGTACAAGTGAGATGGATAAAGAACTGGCTGGGCAACAGGAAACAGAGAGTAGTAGTGGAAGGGAGTTTCTCAAAATGGAGAACTGTGACCAGTGGTGTTCCACAGGGATCCGTGCTGGGACCACTGTTATTTGTGATATACATAAATGATCTGGAGGACGGTATAGGTGGTCTGATTAGCAAGTTTGCAGATGACACTAAGATTGGTGGAGTAGCAGATAGTGAAGGGGACTGTCAGAGAATACAGCAGAATGTAGATAGATTGGAGAGTAGGGCGGAGAAATGGCAGATGGAGTTCAATCCGAACAAATGCGAGGTGATGCATTTTGGAAGATCCAATTCAAGAGCGAACGATACGGTAAATGAAAAAGCCCTGGGGAAAATTGATGTACAGAGAGATCTGGGTGTTCAGATCCATTGTACCCTGAAGGTGGCTGTGCAGGTCGATAGAGTGGTCAAGAAGGCATACGGCATGCTTTCCTTCATCGGAATGGGTATTGAGTACAAGAGTTGGCAGGTCGTGTTACAGTTGTACAAGACTTTGGTTTGGCCACATTTGGAATACTACGTACAGTTCTGGTCGCCACATTACCAAAAGGATGTGGATGTTTTGGAGAAGGTGCAGAGGAGGTTCACCAGGATGTTGCCTGGTACGGAGGGCGCTAGCTATGAAGGGAGGTTGAGTAGATTAAGATTATTTTCATTAGAAAGACGGAGGTTGAGGGGGGACCTCATTAAGGTCTACAAAATCATGTATAGACAGGGTGGATAGCATGAAGCTTTTTCCCCCAGAGTGGGGGACTCAATTACTAGGGGTCACGAGTTCAAGGTGAGAGAGGAAAAGTTTAAGGGAGATATGTTTGGAAAATTCTTTATGCAGAGGGTGGTGGGTGCGTGGAACGCACTGCCAGCGGAGGTGGTAGAGGCGGGTACGATAGCGTCATTTAAGATGTATCTAGACATATACATGAATGGGCAGGGAGCAGAGGGATACAGATCCATAGAAAATAGGCGACAGTTTTAGATAGGGGTCTGGATCGGCGCAGGCTTGGAGGGCCGAAGGGCCTTTTCCTCTGCTGTATTGTTCTTTATTCTTTGCCTTGATTTATTTCCCACTCTTACCCATCGAGTGTTTTTCCAAATCGCACCTCTTTCTGCCCCTGTGCTCCTATCTCAGGACGTTTCCAAACTTCTGTCCATGGCGCCCATCTGTTCTTCATACATATGCTAAACCTTGACAATATTCCTTTCTAAGGTGTGGGTACGGGTCCGGCATTTACACGGAGCTCAAGCTCCAGTTCTTTCACTGTTGGCATGAATCCCCATCCTCCGCCTCTGTGCTACATCCTATGTGACTGAGAAATGAAATTTTCCTCCTTGTTCTTCTGCACCTGTCCAGTTCCTTCGACATGGTTGATCATAGCACCATCCTCCATCGCTTCTCCCTGTTGCCCAGCTGAGTGGTACAGCTCTCAACGAGTTATCAAATTGTAGCCTGGGTATCGCTTGCAATGCTTTCTCTTGCTACCATACTGTTATCTCGTGTTCCTGATAATCGGGTATCCTTCACTGCTTCCTAATTCTCAACTACGCCTTGCCCTCTGTGACATTGTTTGAATCATCGAGTCAGTTTTCATATGTACAATAACAACACACAACTCTACCATCACCGCCATCTCTCTCTACTTATCTGCTGTTGCTAAATTATCAAACTGCTCGTCTGACATCAAGTACTGGACAGGCTGAAATATTAAATCGCTATTAAATATTGGAGCCACCAAAGCCATTTGGTCTGGTATCAAGAGTGGTGATGTCCTGAACATAGCTGCAGGTTGGGACCCTGAGGAATTCCTGATGTGTACATATTCACTGTAATTGCCCGGAATTTTAAACTTCCGGCGGGCTGATATGTTTTGTGTGGGACCCTCACGAATACCTCTTAGACTGATAGAACATAGAACAGTACAGCACAGAACAGGCCCTTCGGCCCTCAATGTTGTGCCGAACCATGATCACCCTACTCAAACCCACGTATCCGCCCTATACCCGTAACCCAACAACCCCCCCCTTAACCTTACTTTTATTAGGACACTACGGGCAATTTAGCATGGCCAATCCACCTAACCCGCACATCTTTGGACTGTGGGAGGAAACCGGAGCACCCGGAGGAAACGCACGCACACAGGGGGAGGACGTGCAGACTCCACACAGACAGTGACCCAACCGGGAATCGAACCTCGGACCCTGGAGCTGTGAAGCATTTATGCTAACCACCATGCTACCCTGCTGCCCCGTTGTTGGGACTGGAGGAGGTTACAGAGATAGGGAGGGATGTAGGGGCTGGAGGAGGTTACAGAGATAGGGAGGGTTGTAGGGGCTGGAGGAGGTTACAGAGATAGGGAGGGTTGTAGGGGCTGGAGGAGGTTACAGATAGGGAGGGTTGTAGGGACTGGAGGAGGTTACAGAGATAGGGAGGGTTGTAGGAGTAGGAGCTGGAGGGGATTACAGGGATAGGGAGGGTTGGGACTCGAGAAGGTTACAGAGAGGGTTGTAGGGGATTACAGGGATAGGGAGGTTTGGAGGGGGTTGAAGAGGATAGGGAGGGTGAATTCCCGAGGGTGGAGTGGCTGGGAGCCCCCAATGGGCTGGTGGAGGTGGTGGAGGCTATGGGAACGAGCAGACGGGAGAGGCTAGGGGCCAAGACGGTTCCCTGTGGAATTCCCGGGGAACCTCAGGACTCTGCTAGTGAGGGTGTTTAATGAAAAAATGAAAATCGTTTATTGTCACGAGTAGGCTTCAATGAAGTTACTGTGAAAAGCCCCTAGTCGCCACATTCCGGCGCCTGTCCGGGGAGGCTGGTAATGAGGCGAGGGAGGAAGGGGCTCACAGCCCCTCCATCTCAGGAATTCCAACCACTCCAAAAACGTACTGAGACCTTGAACTAGATATGCATTACTCATCCAGCTACTTATCCTAAAATCATTAGCCTGTTTAGCCTCTGGTGTAACTCCGTGATTACCAGGGCAACCCAACCCACCAATCTAAATGACCTGAAATTTCACCCCCTGACCCAACTGCCCATCCTCCCCGACTGACTACCTATCCCTGAACTCAACTATCCTCCTGACACACCTATCCTCCCATCTATACATTGACCCCTACAACCCAAAACCCCAAGCCATCCTGAACCCACTAACCTCATTGAAAGACCTGAGAGCTTTAAATATTTCACTGAATACGGCAGCTGACCACTCCACTTCTCCTCTTTGTCAGTGTTTTCCATGGATGGCCAGGTGTTTATTGATGCAGCTGGGATTGGAAGCAAAAAGGTGATCTCCGCAGTCAACAGTGATGCACGCAGCATCGTTACTGATCAGGTCTTCAGTCCCTGGTGCAAATCCCATTCTCTAGCTACTGTCTCACTCCTTGGCAACTGTCTGAGGCGGAAGCAGACTGTTTGCAAGCCTGGTTTTATATTTGACCCGGAGATGAGTTTCCAACCACACATCTGTTACCTTTTTGTCCAATTAAAAGACAATTTAATGTGGCCAATTCACCTACCCTGCACCGAGGGGCTGGTTTAGCTCACTGGGCTAAATCGCTGGCTTTTAAAGCAGGCCAGCAGCACGGTTCGATTCCCGTACCAGCCTCCCCGGACAGGCGCCGGAATGTGGCGACTAGGGGCTTTTCACAGTAACTTAATTTGAAGCCTACTTGTGACAATAAGCGATTTTCATTTCATTTCATTCATCTTTGGATATTGGGGGTGAGACCCACGTAGACATAGCAAACTCACACGAAAATTGACCGGTGCAGGGATGGAACCCAGGTCCTCGGCGCTATGCGGCAGCCGTGCTACACTGCGCCACCATGCTGCCCTCGCACATCTGTTATTAAGACCACCTATTTTCATCTCTGTATCATCACCTGCCACTGTCGTGCCTCAACTCATCTACTGCCAAAACCCTCATCCATACCTTTGCTACATCTAGACTTGATTCAACACAGTCCTGGACAACCAGCGCCGGCCCTAGGGTTGCTGGCGCCCCGGGCAAGCTGAACTTCGGCGCCCTTGGGGGGGAGGGGGCCGGGGGGGGGCGGGCATGGGGGGGCGGGGGACCGGAGTGACCACCGGCGAGCCTGGATCCATCCGCCATGTTTGTGCGGGGCGGCCACCGCGCATGCGCTGGTTGGCGCCGGCCCAACTGCGCATGCGCAGGACCCGAGTCTTTTACGCGGCGCCGGGTCTCTGACGCCGGTCACGCACTCCTTCATGGCGCCCCCTAGCACATGGCGCCCCGGGCGACTGCCCGAGTTGCCGGTACCTTGAGCCGGCCCTGTGGACAACCTCCCACATTCCACTCTGTAAAGTTAAGGGCATCCAAAACTGCTGCCGAAGTTCTCACTCGCACTAAGTCCAGTTCATCCATCACCTCTGTGCCCACTGGCCTACATAGGCTCCTGGTCAAGTAATGCCTCGATTTTAAAAATCCTATTGTTGTTTTCAAATCCTTCTGTGTTTTCACCCCTCTTATCTTTTCAGAATCCCCTCCAGCCCCAAACCCTCCATGATATCTGTATTCATCTAATTCTGGCCTTTTGAGCATCTCTGAGTTTGATCGAGGCACCATTGTTGGTCCTGCCATCAGCTGCCTCAGCCCTCAACTCTGGACTTCTCCCTCATCGCTTTGACTCTGGCTCTCTTTGTTCTTTTAAAATGTTTCTTAAACTCTACCGGTTTGATCAAGCTTTTGCCCATCTTCCATAATATTGTCTTGATGTCAGATTTTGCTGTATTTCATTCCTTTAAAGTGCCTTGCTTTGTTTTATATTAAAGGTGCCATATAAATGCATGTTTTTGTCGCTGCTGTAGGACTGCTTGTCTGATATCCTATCTTAGATTGTGTCCAGTGTGATCAGAGCATTTTGAATCCTCTTTTATCCTCGGGTGAGAGCTGGACTTGTTTCTGGTTGGGATGGATGTCAACTCTTACAAAAGACTGGGTATTCAGAGCCACAGAGATGATCTAAGCCAGTCTTGATTGCTTAAATGGGTTGTAAATAAATTTCCCAGATATATTTTCCTCATAAAATGTCCTTGGTGGGTGGAGTATATATACATATTATATATATATATATATATAGTATGACATAGGAATCACAATTTAGTGAGAAAGGCCGAAGGGATAAGAAAGGTTTTAACCTGTCAGTAATTTTTTTAAGAACCTAGTTAAAATGGCACAATAAAAGGCTTTGGTTAGAAAAGTAATATATGGATTTAATGAATAGTAACATTTAAACTATCTTCAAAATAAACTCAAGTATAGACATAAATATCATTCTACATTTTCCTTTTGTACATTGGCTACTCAGACTCACCAGTCGAAATTGTAATTCTTGTCAGACAGGAATGTAAGTGCTACAGGTTGGATGGGATATATTATTTTGGATACCGTTATGATTAAAAAGCAGATATTTGACATTTCCTTTAAAGTTAGGCTTATTGTCTCTCCTTTTCCTTTATTTTTAGGACTTCTGTTTTCACCAATAAGGCTTTTAAGTTCCTCAACAGGCGATGACAAACCTTCAAAATTTCAGCCTCCGTCAAAACCTGTTATCATAGATAAAACGCAGTCAGTTGCAACTCAAAGAAGGTAATTTACAGAAGCAATTCTCTAACATAAAAATCAGATGAGGGTGTGGCTATTTTAATTTAAATGTAGGATTGACAAGATTAATCCCAGTAAATTATATTCTAATGTTTTTATTCTGTAAACTTGCATGATTGAGGGTCATAAGGGTGCTAAAAATGAATTGCATCAAGAATCAAATATATGCACACTAGAGTAACCGAGGTTTCTGAAAAATCATGAGGTATGAGAGCAAAGACAAATGGGTGCTCCGGTTTCCTTCCACAGTTCAAAGACGAAATGAAATGAAAATGAAAATCGCTTATTGTCACAAGTAGGCTTAGAACATAGAACATAGAACAGTACAGCACAGAACAGGCCCTTCGGCCCTCGATGTTGTGCCGAGCAATGATCACCCTACTTAACCCACGTAACCGGTATACCCGTAACCCAACAATCCCCCCATTAACCTTACACTACGGGCAATTTAGCATGGCCAATCCACCTAACCCGCACATCTTTGGACTGTGGGAGGAAACCGGAGCACCCGGAGGAAACCCACGCACACACGGGGAGGACGTGCAGACTCCGCACAGACAGTGACCCAGCCGGGAATCGAACTGGGACCCTGGAGCTGTGAAGCATTGATGCTAACCACCATGCTACCGTGAGGCTTCAAATGAAGTTACTGTGAAAAGCCCCTAGTCGCCATATTCCGGCGCCTGTTCAGGGAGGCTGGTACAGGAATTGAACCGTGCTGTTGGCCTGCCTTGGTCTGCTTTAAAAGCCAGCTCTTTAGCCCTGTGCTAAACCAGCCCCAAAGATATGTAAATTAGGTGGATTGCCCACGATCAATTGACCCATAAGAGTCCAAAAGCTGTGCAAGTTAGTTGGGGTTACAGGGTTATGGGGATAGGGCAGGGGACTGGGTCTAGGTAGGGTGCTCTTTCAGAGAGTCTTTGCCGACCTGATGAGCTGAATGGTCTTCTTCTGCACTGTAAGGATTCTATGATACACAATTATTTAAAGATATCAGGATATGGGGAGAAAGCAGGAAAATAGGATTTATTGAGGGAAGAAATAGGACCCAGCAAAAATATCTCCTGTACAGACCAAATGTGATCACAGTCTAGAAAGGACTGGCTGGTATCTTCCTGCACTAAAATTCCAGTTTCTTTACTTAATGATAGATTAATCTTTGAAGTTTTCACAGAACAAGTTTTAGGAGGAGATGGTTGTATAATGGTAATGTCACTGGACTAGTAATCCAGAGGCTCAGGCTACTGCTCTGGGGACACAGGTTCAAATCCAACTACAGCAGCTGGTGAAATTCAAATTCAATAAACAAATCTGGAATAGGCTAGGCCCATCATCGATTGTTGTGAAGACCCATCTGGTCCACTATTGTCCTTTAGGGAGGGACATTTGCTGAACTTACCTGGTCTGGTTTATGTGTGACTCAAGACTCAGACCCCCTGAAATGTTCAGTTCAAGGGTAATTGCGGAAGGGCCCATCCCATGAAAGAATAAAGAAAAACAAATAATTATTACTTCCTCCATCCTGATTGCTGAATATTTTCAAATAAACTGAACTATTCTCTTACAGGTTTGTCAGTCCTGAGTTCATAATGCGAAGAGGCCGAACAAATCCTCTAAAATTCAGTATAGAGAGAAAGGATATGATTCAGAGACGGAAAGTGCTGAATATACCAGAATTCTACGTAGGTTAGTTATATTATATGTGTAATAAATCGCGTCTTAATAAATCACACTTCCTTACATATAGCTGGACACTTGTAGCATTTGCATGGAGAAGAAAATTCTTTATTAAACTTTTCATGGGTCATGTCAGAGAGCTGTTATATTACAGCTATATGATTGTTGAGCCCGTGTGATGCCACGCACAGCTCGTGATAACAGTGCAATTTTCTGTTTTATATAAATTGCTTAATTTATACAGGGCAATGATTGCATTAAAAGCAAATTTTTGGGCACTCGTCTTATTGACTTTTTTGTGGTCATTGTGTCACAACTTAATTTTGAGTTGCAAAACTGATGAGATCAGGGGCATAACACATAGGAGCAGAATTAGGCCACGCGGCCCATCGAGTCTACTCCGCCATTCAATCATGGCTGATATTTTCTCATCCCCATTCTCCTGCCTTCTCCCCATAACCCCTGATCCCCTTATTAATCAAGAACTATCTATCTCTGTCTTAAAAGACACAGTGCTTTGGCCTCCACAGCCTTCTGCGGCAAAGTGTTCCACAGATTAACCACCCTCTGGCTGAAGAAATTCCTCGTCTGTTTTGAAGGATCGTCCCTTCAGTCTGAGATGGTGTCCTCTGGTTCTAGTTTTTCCTACAAATGGAAACATCCTCTCCATGTCCACGCAGTATTCTGTAAGTTTCAATAAGATCCCCCCATATCCTTCTAAACTCCAACGAGTACAGACCGAGAGTCCTCAGCCGTTCCTCATACGACAAGTTCTTAATTCCAGGGATCACTCTTGTGAACCTCCTCTGGACCCTTTCCAAGGCCAGCACAGCCTTCCTTAGATATGGGGCCCAAAACTGCTCACAATACTCCAAATGGGGTCTGACCAGAGCTTTATACAGTCTCAGAAGTACATCCCTGGTCTTGTATTCTAGCCCTCGTGGCATGAATGCTAACATTGCATTTGCCTTAACTGCCGACTGAACCTGCACGTTAACCTTAAGAGAACCGTGAACAAGGACTCCCAAGTCCCTTTCTGCTTCTGATTTCCTAAGCAGTTCCCTATTTAGAAAATAGCCAGTGCCTAAATTCCTCCTTCCAATTCCTCACACTTTTCCACATTGTATTTCATTTTCCACTTCACTGCCCACTCTCCTAGCTCGTCCAAATCCTTCTGCAGCCCCCTTGCTTCCTCAATACTACCTGCCCCTCGACAGAGCTTTGTATCACAGTGCCTTCAGTTCCTTACTCCAGATCATTAATGTTGTATTGTGAAAAGTTATGGGGGTCCCAGCACAGACCCCTGAGGCATGCCACAAGTCACTGCTGCCATCCTGAAAATGACCCCTTAATCCCCACTCTTTGCCTTCTGCCAGTCAGCCAATCCTCTATCCATGCCAGGATTGTAGCCTTAACACCATGGGCTCTTAACCTATTTAACAGTCTCCTATGCGGCACCTTGTCAAAGGCCGCCTGGAAATCTAAATAAGTCACGTCCACTGGTTCTTCTTTGTCTAACTTCCTTGTTACCTCCTCAAAGAGGTAGGTAGGGGCAGACAGAAATTATCCCAAATGCTGCCTATGTACTTGGAAGGACTGCTGAGACACAAAATGCAGATATATTAACAAAATATACTGTGAGGTTGCTATACTGTTAGTAATAATGCACAAATACACCTCTTGTTTTCACAACCTTGGTATGATTCTGCCCAGTACAACCCTTGTCCAACTTGGTCTTTCAGTATTCAAGCAGTCTAATGAACCCAACAGAGAACCTTTTAATGCCACCTACTTAAGTTTATAAATTAATACTAATTTTACACCTTGCGTGAATTAATAGTATTTGTAAAATTTGATTTGAATATTTTCAGCATAAATTTTCCAACGGCAGTAGTATTTTGCTTTTGTAAAATTTGTCTTCAGTGCAGCAGCTTTACATTTTTGCAATATACTTTAAATACGTAGCACTGTCCATTCAGCTCCACCGTAATAATATTTGTATATACTTGTCCCCTGGTGATTTTTAGCTGCAAGAGATGTATGAAACAATGCTTGCAACTTCAGTTAAAGAATTAACTAGGTGACGGTATCCCTTGGATATATATGTAATCATTCACAATAGTTTTACTTCCCATCGGTTAAGAATGTCATTTACATCTTTTTGTGAACGCAAACAGATAAAATAATTAATTACAACTACACTCAGATGTGGTGCAATATAAACATCAAAATGAATATGTACTAGTTGAAACAAAATATTTTTTAAAATCAGTTTGAGATTTATTTTTGCAAAAATATTTTACTTTTGGAACATTTTTAAATGGAAGCTGACTTGGAAAATGCACTACCTTTTTCCTAATACAGCAAATGGAGACTGTTCTCTTTGCTTGGTCACAATGGACTGTAGCAGACAAATTGGAGTTTAAAAAGTGTGGAAGTCCCAGATCAAGGAGCTTATTTGGCATACTTCACTTCAAATGTTCAGCAAATTATATTTCTACACCACTCTTTAACAGTGTCACCCTTTTTGCCAATAGGAAGTATCCTTGGTGTTAGTATGGCAGACACAAATGCTAATAGCAAAGTCAACAGATTTGTTGGAATCTGCACCCAAAGATCAGGAAAAGGATTAGGGGCTACCTTTGTTCTCAGGAATATCATAGATGGACAAGGTAAGTTTTTAAAGTTTGACTTTTAAATTAGTCTCAATCATTTTGAAGGTGATTAGAATTTTACTGGTTTAAAATAAATAACTTTTTAAAACATTAAACTTACTAATTAGAAAAGATAAATAATAGGGGCCACCTAGAATATTCGGGACCAATTGTATTGGCCTAGGCCTACTTGCGTTACAATGGTCAAAGCCTAGGATAACTATAGTCTAAAGTAAATAAAATTTAAAGATGTGCATCGTGGGTAAATTGGCTATGCTAAATTCCCCTTCATGCCGGAAAAGATGTGCAGATTAAGTGGGGTTACAGAAATAGGGTGGGCTCAGGTGGGGGGAAGCCCTTTCGGAAGGTCGATGCTGACTCAACGACCGCCTTCTGCACTGTGGAGATTCTATGACAAGAAAGATGTACCCACAGGATCCCTGTAATCCAATCCCTGCCGTCATCTGTGATTCTGCTTATAGGAGAGGGTTCGCAAGATAAATGGTGCAAACAACCATGTGTCTCATTCTAAAGGTCGGGTGCGGGCCACGTTTCCTGTGCTAAAGGTCAGGTGCGATCGGTGAGGTTTTTGTCGGTTCAAATCAGAGACTGCTGCACTAAAGGTCGATGTGGATAAAAGATACTTCCATGCCAGAGTGGAAGAGATTTTGAGAGGCCGTATGGTCTACCTTTCCTAAAGCAACAGCAGCTTTGCCTTGGGTAATATTATTGGATTTTTATAGTCAAACGTCTATAAGAAAGTGTTGCGTCGATGGTGTTCACTTTTGGGTCTGACCACGTATGGAATCTTTTGGGCGCAAAATTCTGTAAGACTATTTTGAAATGTGTAACTTGTGTGCTATTTTTCTTGTTAATAAACTTTTCACTTCATTTTTATTTAATCCCATAAGTGTTACTGGACTTCTTGCTACTGAGATTAGTACATTTTCAGAATACAAACAATTATGGCCTGCAGGCCACGTTTTCCTCTGGGATTTGACTTGCTAGCAATTAACAAATACTGTGATCATAACACCGTGTTGGTTAAATTCGTGATGCTTCCTCTTCATTCTAGGTGTTGAGATCTGTTATGATATTTATAGCCCTCGAATGCAGCAGATTGAAGTGCTGAAGCTGGAAAAGAGACTGGATGATAACTTAATGTACCTACGTGATGCTCTACCGGAGTATAGCACTTTTGATTTTAACATGAAACCTTTACCATACACTACTAGTTCTGAAGTCCCCATAAATCTGGTAAGAAACTGCTTCCATCCATCAAAGTTACATGGACATTTGATTTCAATTTTACAGGTGTATTTTTCATAATCCATTGACGCTTTCAAATTCCAGGCTAGGTGATAAATGGTGATTTGTTTTTTAATTACCAAAACGTGCAGTGTAAATAACGAAGTGCAATCTCTTAAATTGCCACGAGCTGTATTTACTGACTACTTTTATTTTCAAACAGCTGAAAGTAAAAATGAAACCAAAACCATGGTCAAAACGTTGGGAACGTCCACAGTTCAAGGTGCAGGGTATTCGATTTGATCTGTGCCTCACAGAAGAGCAAATGGAGGAAGCCAAAAAGCATGATCGACCATGGCTTGAACATGATATGATGAGAGAATATGATGCATCCCAGATTGAGAAAAACATGGAGCTGTATTTACAAAAGGAGCTGAATAAATGACACTTCTAGGGCATGTTTGTGCATATAGGAATCAAGCACTGCCAGTATGATTGAAAAATTGTCCTAACTGTTGGTGCCAGAGACAAAAATTAGACACTGCTCGAATTGATGTTTCGGCCATGTTATGCTCAGATTTTAAAAAGGCACCTACAGCATTCATCTTTCTTGGATGAGCATTCCCGTTGCTTGATCACTGGTAATAATGCTAAACTTTGAGGGTTTGTTTTGAAACAGATTAATCAGTACTTTCACAAAGATATGTTTATTATTGGATTCTTGCAATTCTTTGGTTCACTTAATGCCATTTACCTGTAAAGTTGAAAAAATAAACATTTATTTCAAATATTTGAAACACTGCAAAAAGGCGCCACCAGTATAGATACTCATCTGGGACAAGGTAAAAGAAATCAAAATTGGCCAGAGCTAGTGTGGAGAAGAAAGCTCAACCTCCAAATGCACTCCCAACAATCCTGATGTAGTAGCTCCAGTTTTGATCCTTGGTGATCTTCATTGTTGGAATATGTGTGTCTGTGACTTTAAAGGAAGAGGAAGGACATAGATCCAGAATTTTCAGTCAGGAAGAATGCAATTCTTGGTTAGGATGATAAATGTCACATTTTACAAAATTAAAATTAATTTATTGAAAAATTAACATTTCTTATAAATGATATATATGCTGATTATTTAAAAGTCTGTATGGTTACTTTACAGCAACAGATAATCCACAGACCCAAGAAGCCAATGTAACAAAAGCTTGGCATGTTTTCCCAGATGATAAAATCAAGGAACAGAATCAGTAGGACAGTGATCCAACACAGAAGGATTGACGATCTCAAGGGAGAAAATACTTTCCTCTACAAAGTTTAAACATTCAAGACAATACATAAATTAGAATCAACAAACAGTAAAGATAGGCTCTACAAAGGGCAGAACGGTAGCACAAGTGAATAGCACTGTGGCTTCACAGCACCAGGGTCCCTGGTTCGATTCCCTGCTAGGTCACAGTCTGTGCAGAGTCTGCATGTTCTCCCCGTGCCTGCGTGGGTTTCCTCCCACAGGAGCGGAATTTCTTTGCTTCATCACCCAAATCACAGCTGCCATTTAGGTGTAGTCTGACCATATTATAATATGATATAAAACAGAATGGGAAATTAACTAACATGACAATCAATCTTCCCTTAAGATGCAGAGCCAGAACTTGAAAGTTCCTGTTTAGCTCAATCACAAAATTTCTTGAGCCTGGGGCCAGTCTCCATACACAAAACAAAGTACATTGGTGACAAATTTTCATGTCTGAATTCTGTAAATTGGTTGTTTCTCATACATTACAAAGTATTCAAGAGACTGGTTTGAGATCATGTAGAATTAAAAGTTTTATCAATAATTATCTTTAAACAAGACAAACATAGTTGAGGATCATACCATTAGTAAATGCATCACTATGGTGAAAGATTTCATTGTTCAGGTATTATCTTTAAATAATGCATGACCAGAGTTCACATACAGATCAGTTTCCCTTGAAAATCCATTCTAAATAGTCTAGTTTACACTCAGTAGTGATGATCTCAGTATGATCCAAGGCATGAATCGAGACTAACATCTGAACCATTTCTTTTATTGCTTCTCTGAGGAGACAAAAAAGGTCATTACAAATCAAGGATGTAAAATGATCCGATCAAGTAGTTTTGTAGTTTGAACAAGACAAAAACGTAATAAGTAAACTATACATTCACAACTGACTGCTTGCTGGATTTATTGGGGCAGATTTAATTATGTTGAATAGGCAAGATTTCCAAGTTTTCACGAAGAGCATATTATCAACTGAACACGACAATTAAACAATACCAATATGCATGCTGGTAAGGGGTCTTTGCATAGAACAACTCCGATCTTTGATACTTCATAACACATGGATCAACTTAATGTACATACAAAGAACTCCATGTATCCCTTTCGAAGTTGCATATTAAGAAAATTCACACCTATCATGTTAGAGACGGTGGTGGGGGTTATGGCGCAGGTTTGGGAGATGTTTGGAAGGCAGATGGATGGGCAACAAAAGAAAATGCTGGAAAACCTCAGCAGGTCTGGCAGCATCTGTGGGGAGAGAAAGCTAAAGTTTCAAGTTCGATGACTGTCAAAGCTAACAAAGTGGGAAATATTTATACTGTGAAGTGAGAATGAAAGAGGAGTCAACGCCACGGAAACCCAGGGAAACCAGGTGCTAACATCAAAGGGTGTAGATTGGGGGGGGGTTAAATATATGTTAAGAAAGAAATGGTAAAAGACAGTTAAAAAGAAATGGGATGAAAAAAATTGGGTCGAGGTGGGGTAGAGCTAATCATCTGAAGTTATCGAATTCGATGTTGAGACCGGAAGGCTGTAGCGTTCCTAACCGGAAGATGAGATGTTGTCCCTCCAGTTTGCATTGAGCATCACTGGAACATTGCAGCAGGCCAAGGGCAGACGTGTGCATGGGAGCAGGGTCTTGTGTTAAAATGGGAAGGTCAGGGTCCTGAATGCGCACAGATCGAAGATGCTCAGCAAAGCGACCACCCAGTCTGCGTTTGGTCTCTCCGATATAGGGGAGACCACATTGGGAGCAGCAAATGCAATAGACCAAATTGGAAGAGATGCAAGTGAAATGCTGCTTAACCTGGAATGAATGTTTTGGGCCTGGGATGTTAAGCATGGAAGAGGTAAAGGGGCAGTTGTTACACCTTCTGCGATTGCATGGGAAGGTGTCATGGGTGATGGGAGAGGTACTGGGTATGGTGGAGGAGTGGACTATATTATCTCGGAGGGAATGGTCTCTGCGGAATGCTGCCAGAGGGAGTGAAGGGAAGATGTGTTTGGTGGTGGCATCACGCTGGAGTTGGCGAAAATGGCAGAGGATTATGCTTTGCATACAGAGGCTGGTGGGATGAAATATGAGAACGAGGGAGACTATCCTTGTTCTGGGAGGGGGCGAGGGTAGTGGCGTGGGAGATGGACTGCACACTGGAGGGCAATTTGAGAGGCAAGGAAAGGAGATTAAAGAATTGTTCAAAGCCACTACTCAGGAGGTGCTTGATTGGATTGAGAAGGGCTGGTGGGATTGTGTGTGTGAGAAAGTTGGGTTGGGTGGGTTGTAAATATTGCAATTAGTTGTGCTATGTTTTCTTTTTATTGGAGGTTGATGGTTTTTTTCTTGAGGGCAAGGTCATGGAGGGTGGTAAAGCAGATGGATGGATATGGTAATTGATGGGAAAGAGCAGCGGGTAAGGATGCTGGAATTTGGACAAGGGAGGGTGGGCCAGAGGGATGGTGTTGGGCTTTTATGGTCATTTTTGGGCAGGCACCTTGCTGGCCCTAAGGGATAGGATAGTAAATGGGAATGGTGGGGTGGAGGGGCTGTGACTTGTTGGGGGTTAGTTGAGGCAGCAGGCAGTCTGCCAGCTTTGCAGGGGGGGGGGGGGGTAGAGAGCTAACAGTGACCAGGGGATTCTCTTTGTGTCAACCATTGGGTGGTACAGGTGGCCATCTTAGGTGGCCCTGGAGCTGGGGAACTTGTGATGATGGTATGACTCATCATGGCGGTAATGGCTGACAGGGATCCGGGGGGGCGACAAGATTAGTCACCTGGAATGTGTGAGCCCTGGGAACCTGTAAAGAGAACAAGGGTGTTTGCACATTTTAAAGAGTCTGGGAGCCAATATGGCGTTTTTTTTACACAAGATCTATTTGTATGCATGGGACCAGACTAGGCTCTGGAAAGTCTGGGTGAGCCAGGTGCTTCACTCGGGCTTTGATAGTAGGTCCCGGGCAGAGAGGGCCATAGCTGATCAGGGAACAGTATGTAACGGCTGAGGTGCGTTAGAGGGGCAGCCGGTAGCCCGAATGACCATGTACTGTTTATGAGGTGGTTGCTGGCTGCAGTACCCGATCTGGACACCCACCAGTTGATTTTGGAGGGTGATCTGAACTGTATGTTGGACCTGAAGGTAGATTGCTCCAGGCCGAAGTCGTTGGACCTGGTTAGAATGGATAAGGTATTGTCTTCGTTTTTGGTGATGACAAGGGGGCGGGTGGGGGCGCAGTCAGATCCATCCTGGGGAGAAGTTCTCATTATTTTCCCTCAGTTCACAAGGATTGGGTATTTTATTATGAGTCAGACTCTTCTGGCTGAGGTGAAGGAGGACCTGGTGCTGGAGATAGGTCGGGAGCATTGCAGGGGACGTAGGGCCTCTGTCAGACTTGGGATTCTGTGCAAGGATTTCAAGGCCCATACGGGATTATGTAGAACATAACGATAATGGGATGGTCTCGTCCTCTACTTTGTGGGAGGCGCTGAACGCGACGATCAGAGAGATCATAGCGTACAAGGTACATGTGATGGGGAGGCGAGGGAGAGGTGACAGAAACTGGTGGAAGAGATTCTGGGGGTGGATCATAGCTATGCAAGGGACCCAACCCCAGAGGCAAAAGAAAGGGGTGGTGTCTGAATATGGGGAGAAGGGGCAGTGTATGACTATGGGGAGAAGGCCAGTCGAACAGTGGCCAAACCATGGCTTACATGGGAAATTAGATATAACATTAGGTTCAAAGAAGAGGCATACAAATTAGCTAGAAAAAGCAATAAGACCGGAGGATTGGCAACAGTTTAAAATTCAGCAAAGGGAGACGAGGGGATTGATCAAGAAGGAGAAAATACAATTTGAAAGTTAACTAGCAGGGGACATAATAATCTTTATTAATGTCACAAGTAGGCTTACATTAACACTGAAGTTACTTTGAAAATTCCCTAGTCGCAACACTCCTGCGCCTGTTCCGGTACACTGAGGGAGAATTCAGAATGTCCAATTCACCTAACAAACACGTCTTTCGTGACTTGTGGGAAGGAACCAAAGCACCGGAGGAAACCCACGCAGATCCGGGGAGAACGTGCAAACTCTGCTCAGACAGTGACCCAAGCCGGGAATCGAACTCGGGTCTCTGGTGCTGTGAGGCAGCAGTGCTAAACACTGCCAAAAACTGACTAAAAGTTTCTGTAAAGAGAAAAAGATTGATAAAAACTAATGTCGGCCCCTTCAGTCAGAAACGGGGAAATTCATAATAGGGAACAAAGAAATGGCTGAGGAACTAAATTCGTACTTTACTTCCGTCTTCACAAAGGAAGACTTGAATAATGTACCGGAAATTCTGAGACAAGTTTTAGTGAGGAGCTGAAGGAAATTAGTATTAGTAAAGAAAGGGTTTGGGGGAAATTAATGGGATTGGAGGCAGAAAAATCTCCAGGGCCTGAAAATCTTCATCCCAAAGTGCTCAAGGAAGTGGCCCTGGAAATAGTAGATCCATTGGTGGTCATTTTCCAAAATTCTTTGGACTCTGGAATGGTTCCTACATATTGGAGGCTAGCGAATGTAACCCTGCTATTCAAAAAGCGAGGAAGAGAGAAAACAGGGAACTATAGACCAGTGAGCCTAACGTCAGTAGTGGGGAAGTTGCTGGAGTCAATTATTTTTCATAGCACAGCATTTGGAAAGCAGTGGTGTAATCAGACAAAGTCAGCATGGATTTACAAAAGAAAAATCATGCTCGACAAATCTACTAGAATTCTTTGAAGGCGTAACTAGTAGAGTTGATCAGGGAGAACCGGTGGATATGGTTTATTTAGACTTTCAACAAGGTCTCACATAGCAGATTAACGTGTAAAGTTAAAGCGCATGAGATTACAGGTAGTGTCTTAAGATGGATAGAAAGTTAGCAGGCAGGAAGCAAAACATTGGAATAAGTGGGTCTTTTTCTGATTGGCAGGCAGTAACAAGTGGGGTACTGCAGGGATCTGTGCTAGGACACATACTGTTCACATTATATAATAATTTGGATGAGGGAACTAAATGTATTTTCTCCAAATTTGCAGATGATATAAAGTTGGGTGCGATGTTGAGTTGTTAGGAGGATGCAGAGATGTTTCAGCAGGATTTGGACAGGCTGGGTGAATGGGCACATGTATGGCAGATGCAGTATAATGTGGATAAATATGAGGTTATCCACTTCGGTAGCAAAAATAGGAAAGCAGATTATTATTTGAATGGTTGTCAATTGGGAGAGCAGGATACTCAGCAAGACCTTGGTGTCCTCATGCATCAGTCGCTGAAAGTAAGCAAGTACGTACAGCAGGCAATAAAGAAGGCAATGGTATGTTGGCCTTCATAGCGAGAGGATTTGAGAATAGGAATAGAGGTGTTTTGCTGCAATTGTATAGGGCACTGGTGACACCTGGAGTATTGTGTGCAGTTTTGGTGTCTTTATCTGAAGAAGGATGTTCTTGATGTGGAGGGAGTGCAGTGAAGATTTACCAGGCTGATTCCTGGAATGGCAGGACAGTCATATGAGGAGACACAAAGTCGGTTAAGGATTATATTCATTGGCATTAGAAGAGTGAGAGGGAATCTCATAGAAACTCACAAAATTCAAACAGGATTAGACAGGGTAGATTCAGAAAGAATATTCTCGATGGTGGGTGAGAACTAGGGGGGTCACAGAGTCAAAACTTAACGATAAGGAGTAAACCTTTTAGGACTGAGGTGAGGAGAAATTTCTTCACCCAGAGAGTAGTGAATCTGTGGAACTCGCTACCACAGAAAGTAGCTGAGGCCATAAAATTGTGTAATTTCAAAATGGAATTAGATATAGATCTTGGGGCTAAAGGGATATTGCGAGGCGGGGAGGCGGGATCAGGGTATCGAACCTAATGATCAGCCATGATCGTAATGAATGGCAGAGCTCCAAGGGCAGAATGGCCTCCTCCCTGCTTTTATTTTCTATGTCTTTGTGCCTCTATGTCTCTTGGTTCACCAGCTAAGGCAGCAGGATGCGGTCAGGAAGATTGGAGGGTAGGCTGGTCTCCATTCCAGATAAGGTGAATGGAGTATATAGGGCCTTTTATGCGAGGTTGTATGGGTCAGAGCCGCTGAAGGATGAACGGGGTTTGGTAGAGTATGAGGGATTTAGAGTTCCAGCCAAAATATGTGCTCAAATCTGCAGTGTGTTGAACCCACTACGTTCTCAGGGTAAAGTGCTGTCAACTGATCTGTGATGATAAAGAATCCAGACCGTTGCCAGTTGGATCTGCTGAATTGTTCGGAATATGGTTTGATTCAAGATCAGTTTCAACTAATTTTATGGCTTGATTTAATTTAACTGCAATTATACAAGTGTCTGTCACCCTGGAATTAGTTCACATTTTTGTGAAGGAATGTGTGGCATACAATTTCATGATCTGTCACGTTGCGATCAGTAATGGTGGAGAAATATTATATATCCACAACAGACAACCTGAACACCAACTCACAATACAACAACAGGGAACTAAACCCAAAGAAACAAACTATTTTTGTTAAGAATATTTAATTTACCTGCCGCTGTTTTCAGTATCTGGAGTTGTTGAATTATTTTCGTACATGGTACGAATAGATTGCAACAAATATCTACACAAGTTTTCCAGTTGGGGAATGCTACTCTGTCCTTCAAGATTTTCAAACCAACAACTGGGAAATAAAGCTATTATCTGCAAGGAACATAAGGAAAACAGTCAATATAATTTTCTCACTGGTTGCCAAAAGTATTTTTACCAAAAGTATATTTGACATTGTACTGATAATTAAATAAAAATACAAGGCTAACACTTCTGCAAAACAAAACTCCACATATTGTAGATATCAGAACATGTAGTTTGAGATTATGAGTTAACACCCAAGAATTCTGACTTATTCAGTTTGGTTATTGCAGCATAGGAATCAAATCCTGGCGGCCAGAACACAATGGCGTCTTTAGAATCCAATTAGTTAAGTAAAAATGCTGCATTTATAAAGAAAAACTAAATTATAGCTATACCCCACAGAACACTGGTTTTTAAAAAATATTTGTTCTTGGGATATGGGTATCGTTGACGAGCATTTATTGCCTAATTGCCCTTGAGAATGTGACGGTTTATTGCCTTGAACCGCTGCAGTCCATGTGCTGTTGGAACATCCGGTGTTGATAGGGAGTTCCAGGATTTTGACCCAGCAACAATGAAGAAATGGTGACACAGTTCCCCAAATCAGGATCTTGTATGACTCGGGAGGTGGTATTCCCATCGATCTGCTGCCCTTGTCCTAGGTGGCAGAGGTCACAGTTTTGGAAGCTGCTGTCAAAGGAGCCTTGCTGATTTGCTGCAATGCATCTTGTAGATGGTACACACTGCTACCACAGTACGTCGGTGGTGGAGGAAGTGAATGGTTATTTGAGCAGCACAGTAGCATAGTGGTTAGCACAGTTGCTTCACAGCTCCAGGGTCCCAGGTTTGATTCTCGGCTTGGGTCACTGTCTGTGCGGAGTCGGCACGTTCTCCCCATGTCTGCGTGGGTTTCCTCCGGGTGCTCCAGTTTCCTCCCTCAGTCCAAAGATGTGCAGGTTAGGTGGATTGGCCATGATAAATTGCCCTTCCAAAAAGGTTTCATTGTCGCTGGGTCAAAATACTGGAACTCCCTTCCTCACAGGGCTGTGGGTGTACCTACACATGGCCTGCAGCAGTTCAAGAAGACAGCTCACCACCACCTTCTCAGGAGCAATTAGGAATGGGAAATAAATGCTGGCATAGCCAGTGACGCCCACATGAATTAGAAAATATCCAAAGCACAAGTGAGGTAAAGCGACATGGAACCTTGTGATGTTTGAGAAGTCTCAAATACTGGCTGTTAGAAGACCATGCAACAATAAGAAAATGATATTGTGAGTCAGTACTTAACATTGAATCAGAGAACATGGGACATCATTTCAAAAAGTACTGAATGTGGAAATCCTAATGCAAGAGGTCATCAAAATATAAAAATATGAAACAAATTACAGGAAGAAGTTTCCTCTGTACATTAATACCTGTCAGGGACAGCTCACAAACAGGACTTTTGAAAATTTTCCAGCAATACATGATTTTAACTTTACAACCATAACATATTTTTAAACAAATTTAAAGATCCAAAAAATATATTTATTTACACACAGGCCATTCATATCTAATTTACGAAGTAATGCATCCATGACTATTAATTACCTTTTTACACTTCTCCAAATTTCCTAGAACAGGCAGAGAATTTTGAAGGCTTAGTAAAATGTAACGATTGAAGAGTTTGTTGAGACCCAAGTCCTGTAGAGTCTGCTCTGGTAATAAGTCATCCCACTGGAGAATATTACCCAATAGCTAAAAACAGATTAAACATGTAAAGAAAATCTGATACCATCCGTAAAGCATTTTAGTGAAATTGTCAAATTAACATCAAAAAGAATAAAATTATCAAATATATGTTCTAAGTTAGGAGCAATAGTTTATTCTGTAAACACATAAATAAATTGGCTTTTAGATTTGGTTATGTTAAAATCAGCTACTGAATTGATTATCCAAAGCAGAAAAAAGGCAACAGTGGTGGAACTCACCACAATAATTTCCTCAAACTTGAATTTTTCCAAGTTATACCACACACTTTTCTGACATTTAATTCCCTTCTTGATTATCACTTTTTTTTATTGTTGGCTCCCTTTTTGTTCCTTTATATTTCTGACATCACATTTATCTCTGATCAATTGTATTTGTGCTTTTATTTTCTCCCCATTGTATTAAATTTCTGGCCTTCAACTACTCGAGAGTTGAAAAAGCAGACAAGTAAACTATTAAAAACAAACAAGAGTATTATGAACACTCTGTAAATTAACTAGAGAAAGCGCATTAACCAAAAGCAGGTGACGCCTACCAAATTATTTCTTTCCTATGGGAACATAGAACATAGAGAAATACAGCACAGAACAGGCCCTTCAGCCCACGAACCAGGTCTCCAGTCAATATTTTCCCAATGACCCTAAACAGCCAGGATCACAAACGTCTTATTAGGTATTGTCTTTTTCTCTTTTTTCACTATTCTTTAATCCAAATATTATTTTATTCAATACAGATGTGTGCCAGGAACAGAAGTATTGCTCTTATCCTTCAAGCATGTTCTTGATAGGGACTGCATATGAAGTTCTTATTCAATTGGTTGCACTAACAATAGCATGTTCTGTTATCAAAGTCCTTGGTCCCTTTATTTAATATAGTTATAAGCGAATGACAAGCTTTCTTAGACAAAGAAATGATTGCATTTAACAATTTCACGTCTGACAGCCTGTAAAAAGAAATGGTGCCTATCAATGCAATATCTGTGTTCAATAAATGCTTCCTCACCTTCACAGCTGACCAGAAACATCTTTCCCAAAACTGATAATGGATTGATGTTTGATCTTCCAGAACACTGTTAAAATATATAAAGTGAATCTGAAGAACTCATGAAACATTGAGCACACCGCATAATGGATTATCTATTGTAAAAATCTAAATTTGGTGCGTTTTTGTATTATACCAATTAATTAATCTGCCAATATATTTTAAGAGGAAAAATGAATGTTTAAACCAAATGGATAAATAAAAGGAGAGGGATAATCGGCACAAATTGACCAATATTTAAAAATGGGAAGTTGATAACATTATAAAACATATAACATTAAAAACAACTATGAGCCTTCAAATTAGGGATATCTACAGTATAAAAACAAAGTGGTAAAGCTGAACCAGGCTGTAAATACTGTATCCGGTTTTTGATGTACCTTTCTTTAGAAAGGATATCCAAGTCATGGAGAGGGTACAGTAAACATTCACTAAGATAATACCAGAGATAAAGGGTGGAATTTTCCGTCCGTTCATAGAAACATGATTCTCCGGTCCCGCTGTAGTGATGGGAGATTCACTACAACGGAGAATCCCAGCTAAGGTGCTTTAGTTATGAGCAAAGACCAGCAAAATTGGAGCTCTCTTCAGTCAAAGGAGGAAGATTACGAGAAGTCTATCAGAATCTGTAACTAGAGGACATAAATTCAATATTAAAAGTAAAAAGGGAGAAAAGGTTTAGAAGTTCATGAAGACTAGCATACCCAACTAGAAACATCCATTCTAACTTTAAAATAGGAAATAAAAATGTAAAAAGGGTGTGGTAAAATGCAAGGACAGGAATCAAGCGTACAGCTGTTTGAAAGTTGGCATTGGTATGACTGTCTAAATGGCCTCCCTCGATGCTGTACAATTCTACAAATCCATAATGGCTGGTTGTGTAATGACTGAAAAGATGATTATTAAACGTCTGTCTTCATTTGTACAACTTTTCCAAATCAATATTCCATTTTTGGGGTGGGATGGGGGAATTGTGTTGAAGGAAACTGCTGTTGCAAAAAAATACTAAATGTATTTAGCAGAAATCACAGAATGGTCACAACACAGAAGGTGGCTATTTGGTCCATTCCTTTAGTGGACAGAGAATTGATGATTAAATACTTTGATATTCCGTTATTTGATCCGAGTGGGTGAGGTTCTGGGCCAGGAATGTTAAATGGAGAAACACAAAAATCAGGTCTTAAATATATACTACTTAGTACTACGGAGTTTCATTTTAAAAATATTCTTTTTCATTGAAAATGTTATTCAAGAATAACATTTGGGAATGATATTAAACAGGAAATTAAAGATACATGCAATAAAGGAACATCTGTAATTATGGATAACTTGGGCAAATTAAAGTACTAACAATACTGTAGAGGAGGAATTCCTGGAGTGCGTACAGGATGGTTTTCTGGACATTGAGGAACCAACTGGAGAAAAGGCCATCCCAGACTGGTGTTGTGTTATGAGAATGGAGTAATTGGCAATCTAGTTGTGCGAGGCCCCTTGGGGATAAGCGACCATAATATCAAGATGGAGAGTGACATAGTTGTTTCTGAGACTAGGGTCCTGAATCTAAATAAAGGAAACTACAATGATGCAATGTGACTGTGATGGATTGCAGAACATTACTAAAAGGGATGATGATGGATAGGCAATAGCAAACATTTGAAACACGCATGGGTGAACTGCAACAATTGTTCATTCCTGTCTAGCACAAACAGAAAACAGGAAAGGTGGCCAAAACTTGGCTTACAAGAGAAATTAGAGATAGCATTAGATCCAAGGAAGAGGCATAAAAATTGGCCAGGAAAAAAAACAACAGATCTGGGGATTGGGAACAGTTTAGAATTTGGCGAATGAGGACAAAGGGATTGATTAAGAAGGGAAAAGTAGAGTACGAGAGTAAGCTTGCGGAGAACGTAATAACTTGACTTGTTATTTTCACTTGTGAAGGGAAACTCTGAGGGACCAAAGTGGTGCAGGGCAGCAGGCCATGCTAGTTTTGAAGAATTCTTTGAGGACTTGTTTTGTACATCTGGCGTGGACAGTCACTTATAGTGCTGAAAAAAAAGGGTGGCTCTTGGGCGTCAGTGGGATTCACTATTTCAAATTTTGCCAAGCTATTTGCTGAATAGGGCAACGGACTCCAAAAACCTCCTGTTGTGCAACATTGTTTATTTGAGGTGGGTGGAAGATGTTGGAGTCGGGTTTAAGGATAAATTAAGCAAACATTTTGCTTGTGTCCTATGGTGATTAATTTTAAGGATTGATAGCCTGACAATCAAGAAGCTGACACGGCATGACTGGGTAGGGTTTTCCCTGTGGGCTTCAGTACCCCGATGTAAAGTTCAAATCAGGGTCAGAATCCCACGCTCTGTGGGGAACAATCACTCGACTGGGATTTTCTCACATTTGGCATTTCGCCCGTAGATAGTGTCATGTGAGAGTACCTTTAAGAAAGGGGTATTTATTACTGCAGTGATGTCAGAGAGTGGGTGGAGCTGGGCTGTCTGTCGGCTTTTTACTTTCGTTTTAGGCTGCTGGTTGCACGGTGTGTTTTAGTTTCGTTTTCAGTGTTGAAGCTGAATCCAGACAGAGCGGGTGTACTGCTGTTCTCTCTGCCATGAAAAGACTATCTCTTGATCATTTGGTGAATTCAGAATTATAAATATTCTCAGTAGTGAATGTAAACCTAACGTACTTCTGTGAAAAAGTGTTTCTTAAGTCTTCTGGATGTTAAAAGGACAGCTTAAGGATTACTTACTTAGCAGGGTTGTATTTGAATTGATGGTTGCTAAGATGTTCACTGTATGCTTTAAAAAGGTTAACTTGAGTTGATAGAATAAACACTGTTTTGCTTTTAAAAAAATACTTTTCCATTTCTGCTGTACCACACCTGTAGAGTAGGCCATGTGCTCCCCATACCACAATCTATTAAAAGTTGTGGGTCAGGTGAACTCCATGATACACTTTGGGGTCCTCTAAACCCTGGCCCATAACAATAGGTTGACTGTCCTGCTTTTGGCTGGCTCTCAATGTTGGAGAGTCAAAAGTAGACCTACCAGCATGGAAGCAGCAGCTGGATGCCATGGGAGCCAAGTGAGGGAGAGAGCACCCAAAGATAGAGTGCCCTCTCTCCAACTTCCTTAAATCTTAAAAAAAAAGAGGTCTAAGCAGCCAGGCCACCAGTCTGGAAGGGAAATCCCTTCATGGGGCAGGCCAGTAAGGCCTACAATGCTGCCTGGAAAATTAGCCCAGCACCCACCCACTTTTGGCCTGCCACTATGAGACCACCTCCAGGAAGACAAACAAAATTGCCAGGCAATGGGCCCTCAGTGGCCATTAAACAGGTCTATTCCTATCCTTTCCGGCCGAGTAGTCCTTCTGATTCTCCCCCCCCCCCCCCCCCCCCCCAACTGGGGGGCAGGATTGAGCCAGAGCACTGGCACATCGTCTGCCGTCAAGTAAAATTCACCTCCATCGAGACCAAAAATTCAGGCCCACGTCTCAATCTTCCTCCAATAAAATGTGATTGGGAAGAAAATGAGGACAAAGGAGAAAGTTTGCTATAATTTTTGATTAAAATAGGAGGAAATAACTCAATTAGAAAGAAATGGGGGGTAATACAGATCAAGTCATAATAACCGTGAGAGGTAAGGGAGGCGATAAGCGAGAAAGTATGAATGAGCGACTAAGAGGCAGTCAGACAGTCGAGGGTCAACTAGTATACAAGGAAGAAGTGAACTACAAAGCGAGGTGTAAGTAAAAAAAATTGATGCGCCCAGTATTGTTTTAAATTTATGCCTTGAACCACTGATACTGTTCATCATTAGGCATACTTTGTTCTACATACAATTATGTCTGAAATCTCCAAGAAGTCGAACATCTGTTATCCAGTGCTGTCACACAATTATCAATTAGTTAACAGATTGAGTCACAACAGAACTACCATGACAGCCACAAATTGTTTTTTTTTTAAAATACAATGTATTTCTTCATCAATCTCTGTATATAATGAAATTTCATAGAATGTACAGTGCAGGAGGCGGCCATTCGGCCCATCAAGTCTGCACTTGTAAATGAGTTTTTAAAAATCTTTCCAAGATCTTCCTACTGTGTCTGTGATGTGTGTTGGAGGACATGGAGAAAGAGACAACTAATTAAAATATGCAACTTACTTTTTTGGATACAGAGGAATGAAGGCGTCCTCTTCCACGGACATAGTTATTCTCATAATAATAGTTCTCCTCAGAGCCTGTAGAAGACAAAGAAACCTCAATTTGTTGAAACTAAACTGCCTTGAATGTATTCAATACCCAGCCAAACACAGATATCACCTTTAAATAAAAATTTTTTTAAAAAAAATAAAAATTTAGAGTACCCAATTATTTTTTCCAATTAAGGGGCAATTTAGTGGCCAATCTACCTAACCTGCACATCTTTGGGTTGTGGGGGTGAAACCCACACAGACACGGGGAGAACGTGCAAACTCCACACGGGCAGTGACCCAGGGCTGGGATTCGAACCTGGGTCCTCAGCGCCATAGGCAGCAATGCTATTTAAATAAATAATTGATCATATTTCTGTTCAAATAGTGACTTAGTTCTACAGAGTAACTAGAGGCTTAAACCTCTCCAACACGGAAACCAGTATTGCTGTTGTTGACAAGTTCAAATCATTTGATTTTCTGCCCACTTTTGTGAACTTTCCTTTGCCAAATTTGGTTTATGAATAGCCACATTAAGCTGACTGTACTGTAGGAAAGAATATTTCAAAACCCAGATAAAAAGTAAATGCTGGAATCTGAAACCAAAACAGAAAATGCTGGACAATCTCAGTAGGTCTGACAGCATCTGTGGGGAGAGAGAATGGAGCTAATATTTTGAGTCTAGGTGACTTTGTCTATCCTTTGACAAAGAGCTATCCAGACTCGAACCGTTAACTCCGTTCTCTCGTCATAGATGCTGTCAGACCTGCTGAGATTGTCCAGCATTTTCTGTTTTTATTTCGAAACCCATCCTGTTCGTTAGTTAATACAATGCTTATAAAGTTTAAAATCTATCAATTATATCTCAAGCCAGTTTATCAGAATATTAAGGTCTTGGTTATCATCCTTTGCATACCATGGATACAATGTGTTAATGCACCAATTTGAGTCTGAGCAAAACATGTGCAGCTTCTTTCCCATCATACCTGGCCACCCAATTACCAACTGCAGCAGTATTCTTCAGAAGCATGAATAAAGGTTTGCCTAAAATAACACTCTTGCTTTTGGTCTACAGATTTAAGCATTTATTTTATTACTTACACACGAGGCTGCCAACATTGACATTTTCTAAATGTGAAATCTCTATTTGTAAGCCAAGGACCTGAAGCATTATATTAAAAACAAGCAAAGGTACAAATAGATATAATATGGGTCACAAGGGAATGTTGTCCACAATTAAATCAGAGTGCACTTACGTGATCACTCCACATTATTAATTTTCTTCAGAAATTAGACTGAACAAGGCGTTCTGACTAATTACTTAAATGTTTTTAGCCATTTATCTCAAACAAGTTATTTTACATCAGAAATGATAAGCAATCGGTATGAACTCATCAAAAAGGTACTGGTAAAGCAAACCCTACCACCCACTGCATAACAATTCCTATCTTAGTGAATGCAAATAACTTGCCAGCTCCGTTTTGAACACTTGCAGTGAAACTACTCTCTCTCTATGAAAGTGGGCAACTTGTTCCAAAGTCATTGACCATCAGTGAAAAGAAAAAGTCCTGACTTTTAACCTTAGTTCTCTGCTTAACTTAAATGCATGCCCTTGCTTCTCCCAAAGCTATGTAATTCATATTTTATCCATTATAGGCACATCCCGGTCTTTTCAATTTAAAAAAAAAAATCTAACAATCCAATCCACCAGAATACTGCATATTTTAGAGGGTAAAATAATCCAGGTCTGAAAACCAATTGTGGTAATGAAGGGCTTTTACAACGGGTATTATTTAGTAATCCTTGTCTGAGACTTTTCCTGAGCCTTTATATTGGCTATCATGTGAGGGACTAAAACTGGACACCGTAGCCTAATTTAATATTCATTGCATCCAAACCAATAACAAATGTCTTACACAAGGTTAATACAGTGTTTTTTTGCTGTAGATTCATGGCACTGATTATAAGCCTTTGGGGATTAGTGTACTACAACAACTAGGCCTCCTTCTTGCTCAGTGGACAGGTTGTCATTAGCCCTGTCTATATGCATAACATTAAATGACATCTGCCAGATATGAGCTTATCCCCCCCCCCCTTCTTCCCCCCAGATATGAGCTCGCTCTCCCCCCCCCCTCCCGGGGGCACCTGGCTCTTTATTTTTTTGTCTGAATCTTGGTTCTAACGCTTGCACATATTTCAGTTATTCGTGAGCTTGTGGGTAGTTCCCAAAAAGCCTTCATCCAGACCACTACTAGAAATAGTAAAGACATGAAATTGAAAGTTGCAGTCTGACCACCCATTAAACACAACTACCAGTTTTCTTTTCCACTAAAGTCAATGCTAAAGAAAAACATTATAACCAGTTTTCTGCCTGTGAAAGATACCTCCAGTATCGCTAATGATCCCTTCTAACTACTTGCCTATAACCAAAACGGGCAGCACAGTAGCATTGTGGATAGCACAATTGTTTCACAGCTCCAGGGTCGCAGGTTCGATTCCGGCTTGGGTCACTGTCTGTGCGGAGTCTGCACATCCTCCCCTTGTGTGCGTGGGTTTCCTCTGGGTGCTCCGGTTTCCTCCCACAGTCCAAAGATGTGCGGGTTAGGTGGATTGGCCATGATAAATTGCCCTTAGTGTCCAAAATTGCCCTTAGTGTTGGGTGGGGTTACTGAGTTATGGGGATAGGGTGGAGGTGTTGACCTTGGGTAGGGGGTAGGGTGCTCTTTCCAAGAGCCGGTGTAGACTCGATGGGCCGAATGGCCTCCTTCTGCACTGTAAATTCTATGTAAATAAATTCTATAAAACTAAGCTAATAGGTCTGTATTCCCTATTCTGACTGCTGAATATTAACACAACATTAGCCCATTTCCAATCTATGGGTATAATCCCTGCTGCAAGTGAGCCATTAAAATATATACAAGGAAAAGAAAGGTAATTAAAAATAAAAGGTTAGATCATTACATGAAGAAAATTCTTCAAAAGATTCTGCAGTAGAGATTTGCATACCTGGGTTGCTTTACTTTGTTCATTCTTAAAAACACCATATTCCTCTTTTAGCTTTCTGCAGACTTGCACTAAACTCGCTGTTTGTGATGATGACAATGGGTCCCACACATTAATTACAAAGTCTGGAAAATTAAAACAAAAATTAAACATGGTTTCAGAAACCTTTTGCAAATTAAACAAGTTATTTCAATCTTTCAAAAGCATAATAATAAAATGTGAAGTGAAATTAAAATACCCTTACTATACACTTTTCAAAGCGATTTAAATAATCGGGGGGTCAATCCCCCTCCCCCCGACCCTGGAAAACTAAACTTACTGAAGAAAGTCTGCTATAACTGTGACCCAAATCAAAAACTTGGATGTTATTAAATTACCTTCAATTTTAGGAATGATTGTTTTCTCAATTACTGTGGGAAGTAATAATCTATCAGAGTTTTCCTGTTTCTCGAATTTTTCATCTTCCATCAGACAGAACTCTTCCAATGCTAAAATCCAGGGCATTTCTGCCAACTCCAGACATTCATGCTAAACAACAACGATGAGCGTTAGGAAGGGGTTAACTGCAGCCATCACCACTTTCTATCATTTTACACAAATGTCATGCACCAGGAATAAACAAACACACATTTGTTGCTGCAATATGTTTAAGACTTGTGAAGTGCTTTTGAAGTGGAAATACCATCGTAATGGAGGAAACGCGGCCGCAGATTTGCTCACTTCAAGCTCCTACAAACATGAATGTCATAATGACCAGATAATAAGGGTAACAAGTGGCCAGTAACTTCCAAGACTGTCTTTGAAACAGTGCCAGGGGATCTTTTCTGTCTACTTGAGGGGGCAGAATTTGGTTCAATATCGCATCCAAAAGACAGCAAGAAGGATAGTGCTCCCCAGAGCAGTAGCCTTGATTTTTGTGTTCAAGTTCAGGGGTGGGATGTGAACCCAGAATCTTGTGACTGAGCCGTGGTCGACACAGGTGCAGCTCAGTCACTCTAAACAAAACCCTGACTGAAGGTCCATTTCACTTTCATTTCATTAGTTTTTCCCTGCCATGTGCCCTCCGTAACCGAAAGGCCAATGGTCAACCTATTTCTAGGCCTCTGACTGTGTTGGCTGTAGGATCACCCAATCCTTGTTTCTCGTTGGTGAACAGAAATGTTAGTGGAGTTATTTATGACAGAACTTAGCTGCTGCGGGCAGTACAGTAGCACAAGTGAATAGCACTGTGGCTTTACAGCGCCACAGTCCCAGGTCCGAGTCCCCGCTGGGTCACTGTCTGTGCGGAGTCTGCACGTTCTCCCCGTTTCTGCGTGGGTTTTCTCCGGGTGCTCCGGTTTCCTCCCACAGTCCAAAGACGTGGAGGTTAGATGGATTGGCCATGATGAATTGCCCTTTGTGACCAAAACAGTTAGGTGGAGTTATTGGGTTACAGGGATAGAGTTGAAGTGAGGGCTTAAGTTAGTCAGTGCAGGCTCGATGGGCCGAATGGCCTCCTCCTGCACTGCATGTTCTATTGAACCCTCCTGACTCAACTATCTCTGTACAGAGCGAAAACAATGTTACTCTGCTGGTGCTGGTATCTGATCAACAGCTCCCTGAAGGAATTAAGTTCAGAAAATAGAAAACTTGTGTTGGATGAGAAAAGGCTAAAACCCAAAATGTGTGCTATGAACATCAAAACTCCTTTTCACATTGTTTAGATGAAGGTGGTGGACAGATGGTATTTAATTCATCCTGAATATAACCCATCTCACTGTAGGGAAATAAAACTCTTCCGTAAATGGATTTTTATTTTACAGATATCAAAATCAAGGTGCAAAGTTTCTTTCAAAATTGATATTTGTAAATTCGAACAAAGCTCTACTAGGTAGTCATAAATTACTGGCAGCAGCTCCAGCAAAGAAACAGCAATTTTCCCAAATTATTATTTATTGTTTAAAGATATTACGTTGCAAAAGTGAATGGTAGTAAATATAGCGAGGATAGATGACAAACCAAGTAACTTTAAAAACTTATTCACCTGTTGCAGTGGGTTTTGCATTAAAATCACTACAAAAAATGAGTAGAAACACTCTAATGGTTTGTTTCCAGAAATTGCACCCACACCCTGTCTCACAAATTTCTGCAAGTGAAATGGTGGGCAAAGAACCTACTCCAAAATGACTACCAATATCAATAATGGCATCCGTCTGGAAGTTTGCATCACTCAGTTTAGGCTATTAGGAACATAGCAACAGGAGTAGGCATTTAGTCCCTCAAGTCTGTTTTCCCCCATTCAATGAGATCATGATGATCTAATACTAGCAATAATAACAACAACCTTTTATTGTCACAAGTATGAAGTTACTGTGAAAAGTCACCACATTCCGGCGCCTGTTCAGGTAAGCTGGTACGGGAATTGAACCCGCGCTGCTGGCCTTGTTCTGCATCACAAGCCCACTGAGCTAAACCAGCCCTTGGCCTGAGACCTAACTCTACATATCCACTTTACCCTCATTAATGCCTTTAGATATTTAAAACATTTGTTTTACCCTATCTGCCTTTTGAGGAAGACTGTTCCAAACATCTCACACCCTTGTTGCGGAGAAGTATTTACTAAGAGACACCAAGGATCAAATTCAAACAGGGCCACAGTGAAAAATAGTGGGAACAGGACAAGTTAAAAGGACAAGCCCAAGTCTTTGCATCACAATGCGCAGAGCAGTCATAATAAAATTGATGAATTAATCACGCAAATAAATGTAAACGGATATGATGTAGTCTGAATTATGGAGACATGGCTATAGGATAACCAGGGATGGGAATTGAACATCCAGGGGTGTTCAATATTTAGGAAAGACAGACAAAAAGGAAAAGACAGTGTCGTTGCATGACTGGTTAACGAGGAAATTATCGCAATAGTGAGGATGAATGTTAGCTCCGACAATGAAGTAGAGCTGAGCAACTCCAAAGGTGATAAAACTTTAGCATGGGTTGTATATTGAAACCCAAACTGTCGTGGTGATGTTGGGATAGGCAATAAACAGGCAATTAGAGATGCATGTGATAAAGGGATGCGAGTAATTGTGGGCGATTGTAATCTGCATATAGACATGCGCAAATCAAATTAGTCATAATACGGTAGATGAGGAATTCCTGGAGTGTGTACAGGATGGTTTTCTGGATGAATAAATTGAGGAACCAACTAGAGAACACACCATCCTATACTGGGTTGTGTAATGAGAAAGGAATCATTGGCAATCTAGTTGTGCGAGACCCCTTGGGGATGAATGAGTGACCATAACATCATAGAATTCTTCATCAAGATGGAGTGACATAGGTGATTCTGAGACTAGGGTCCTGAATCTTAATAAAGGAAATTGCAATGATATGAGGTAAGAGTTGGCTGTGATAGATTGGGAAACGTTAACTAAAAGGATGAAAGTGGATAGGCAATGGTAAACATTCAAGGAGTGCATGGGTGAACTTCAACAGCTGTCTATTCCTGTCTGGCGCAATAGTAAAACAGGAAAGGTGGCCAATCCATGGCTTACAATGGAAATGGTAGAGGGGAAAATTCTAGAATCCATTATCAAAGATTTTATAGCAGAGCACTTGGAAAACAGTGGCAGGATCGGACAAAGTAAGCATGGATTTATGAAAGGGAAATCATGCTTGATTTCTACTGGAATTCTTTGAGGATGCAACGAGTAGATGAGAGGGGCGGGGCAGTGGATGCGGTTTATTTAGACTTTCAGAAGGCCTTCAACACAGTCCTACACAAGAGATTAGTGTGTAAAATTAAAACACATAGGATTAGAGTAGTGTATTGAGATGGATACAAAACTGGTTGGAAGGCAGGAAACAAAGAATAGGAATAAAGGGGTCTTTTTCCAAACGGCAGGCAGTGACTAGTGGGGTACCGCAGGGATCAGTGTTGGAATCCCAGGTATTCACTATATATTCATGAGATGAGGGAACTACATTTTTTAATAACCCGTTATCACAAGTAGGCTTACATTAACACTGCAATGAAGTTACTGTGCAAGTAACCCAGCAACCACAGCAAACCACATTCCGGCGCCTGTTGGGGTACACAGAGGGAGAATTCAGAATGTCCAATTCACCTAACAGCATGACTTGCAGGACTTGTGGGAGGAAACCGGAGCACCCGGAAGAAACCCATGCAAACACGGGGAGAACGTGCAGACTCCGCACAGACAGTGACCAAGCCGGGAATCGAACCTGGGACCCTGGCACTGTGAAGCCATAGTGCTAATCACCATGCTACCGTGCTGCCCATTGTAAATGTAGTATCTCCAAATTTGCAGATGTCACAGTTGGGTGGGAGGGTGAGCTGTGACGAGGATGCAGAGATCCTTTAATGTGATTTGGACAAATTGAATAAGTGGACAAAAACAGCAGATGCAGTAGAATAAATGTGAGGTTATCCACTTTGGTAGCAAAAACAAGAAGGGAGACTATTATCTGAATATCTATAAATTAGAAGAGGGGAATGTGCAATAAGTCCTGGTTGTCCTCGTACACCAGAAGCTGACGGTAAGCATGCAGGTGCAACAGCAGGTAAAAAACATAGAACATACAATGCAGAAGGAGGCCATTTTGGCTCATCGAGTCTGCACCGACCCACTTAAGCCCTCACTTCCACTCTATCCCCGTAACCCAATAACCCCTCCTAACCTTTTTGGTCACTAAGGGCAATTTATCATGGCCAATCCACCCAACCTGCACGTCTTTGGACTCTGGGAGGAAACCGGAGCACCCAGAGGAAACCCACGCAGACACGGGGAGAATGTGCAGACTCCGCACAGACAGTGACCCAGTGGTATAATGTGATATATTGGCCTTCACAGCTAGGATTTGAGTGCTAGAGCAGGGGTGTCTTGTTGCAATTATACAGGGCCATGGTGAGCCACACCTGGAATACGGTGTGCAGTTTTGAACATAAGAACTAGGAGCAGGAGTAGGCCATCTGGCCCTGGGAGCCTGCTCCGCCATTCAATGGGATCATGACTGATCTTTTGCGGATTCCACTCCACTTTCCCGCCCTAACACCATAACCCTTAATCCCTTTATTCTTCAAAAAATTATCTATCTTTATCTTGAAAACATTTAATGAAGGAGCCTCAACTGCTTCAGTGGGCAGGGAATTCCATAGATACACAACCCTTTGGATGAAGAAGTTCCTCCTAAGCTCAGTCCGAAATCTACTTCCCCTCATTTTGAGGCTATGCCCCCTAGTTCTGCTTTCACCCGCCAGTGGAAACAACCTGCCCGCATCTAACCTATCTGTTCCCTTCATAATTTTATATGTTTCTATAAGATCCCCCCCATATCCTTCTAAATTCCAACGAGTACAGTCCCAGTCTACTCAACCTCTCCTCATAATCCAACTCCCGCAACTCTAGGATTAACCTAGTCAATCTCCTCTGCATACCCTCCAGCGCCAGTACATCCTTTCTCAGGTAAGGGGACCAAAACTGAACACAATACTCCAGGTGTGGCCTCACTAACACCTTATACAGTTGCAGCATAACCTCCCTAGTCGTAAATTCCAGCCCTCTAACAATGAAGGTCAAACCTCCATTCACCTTCTTAATCATCTGTTGCACCTGTAAACCAACTTTTTGCGACTCATGCACTGGGACATCCAGGCCCCTCTGCACAGCAGCATGTTTTAATGTTTTGGTCACCTTATCGGAGGAAGGATGTTCTTCCTTTAGAGGGAGTGCAGAGATGGTTTACGAGACTGATTCCTGGGCTGGCACGACTGATGTATGAGGAGAGATTAAGTTGGTTTGGACTGTATTTGCTGGAGTTCAGAGGAATATGGGGCGATCGCAAAGAAACCTAGAAAATTCTAACAGGGCAGATGCAAAAAGGATGTTCCGGATAGTGGGGGCATTCAGAACCAGGGGTCAGGGCCAGAGGATACAGGTTGACCGTTTAGGACAGAGATTTGGAGAAATTTCTTCCCCCAGAGAGTGGTCAGCCTGTGGAATTCATTATCACAGGAAGTGGCTGAGACCAAAACATTGTAGGTTTTCAAGAGTTAGATATAGCAGTTGGGGTGAAGGGAATCAAAGGATATGTGTGTGTGTGTGTGTGGGGGGGGGGGGGGGAGATTAGGCTATTGAATTGGATGATCAGCCATGATCATAATGAATGGCGGAGCGGACTCAAAGGGCCAAATGGACTACTCCTGTTCCTATTTTCAATTAATGTACTGTCCACCAAAAATTCTGGGCGCAATTCTCCGCTCCTGCGCGGCATCGGGAAGGCCATCATGAACTCGGCCAAGTTTCACGACGGCGTCGGAGGCCGCTCCTCGCACCCTATTCACCCCCACCCAGGGGGCTAGGAGCGGCATTGTGAGAAACTCGGCCGCCGGGCCTTGACGCTTGCGTCAAAGCGGCGCGCCAAGAATGACACGGCCGGCGGCGTCTAAGTGACGTCAGCCTCACATGCGCAGGTTGGCCGGCTCCAACCCGCGCAGGCGCGGTTGCCATCTTCCCCTCCGCTGCCCTGCAAGACGTGGTGGCTTGATCTTGCAGGGTGGCGGAGGGGAAAGAGTGCGTCTCCTGGCACCGATCACGGGCCAGTCCCCTCCCGAGCATGGCCGTGGTGCTCGATCCCCTCTCCGCCCCCCACAGGCCCCAACCTTTCGCGCAATGGTCACGCCGGCAGCGATCAGGTGTGGTTGCCGCCAGCGTGAACAGGTCGGGAACTTCAGGCCGCTTGGCCCACCCGGGCTGAAGAATCAACGGTCGCCGTGAAAAACGGCGAGTGGCGATTCGGCGACACACCATTTTGGGGGGGGTGGCAGGGCGGCGTGTCGTGATTCGCCCGGCCCGCCCGCGATTCTCCCACCCGGCGTGGGGAGCAGAGAATCGTGCCCTCTAGCTATGAATTTCTAACCAGTACTTACTTTAAGAGGGTTCCAGCTGATCAGCTGCACACGGATTAACGGATTCAGAATTTTTTGAAGACAAAGTCCAATATAAGCATCATAATATGAATCAGGAAATCTTTGTCGCCACAACCTGAATTTTGCCAAAATTCTGTCAACACGATAGAAGTCCTCATGTACGTCTTCAAAAATCTCCTTGGCCTCCTTCCTAACGTGATCTATGTTAAATTATGAATAAACTTGTTCAAACAAGAAAACAGGATAAAAATCTAGCCATCGAGTCGGAACAAAAAAAAGACAAAGAGGAAAGCACAAAATTACAACATTTGTAGATCGAAGCATAAAGATCAAAGTTAATTCTAAAATGTTGCTTTCCTCATGTTTTGCGATAAAGATCACCGCAGGTGAAAGGGTGGGAAAATCACTGTTGATGCTGATGAGGCTTGGAAGTTTGCATTTGCTGTTTTAAATCATCCCTCAATCCCTGTAGAAACACATGCAGGGGGAAATTCTCTAAATAGTCTGAAAATGGAAATAAAATACATACTGTTCCTAAAAAGAAAAAATGTACAAAACCAAATTATAACCCATCAAAAAAAAGATCTACATATAATTTTATTAATTATAAAGTAATTAAAGAAATATTATATCTAAGAAGGTATTAATGTTTCAGGAATATTCTCTCTGATGAATTCCATCAAATAGTAACTGGCATTTTTGTATTTCCTGCAATTTGTTTGGGCCACTGTCTCCATGTAATTTTTTCCCAAACTTTTGATAGCCTACCAGGTGCAAGTGTGACTAGGACTTTGCATGGTAGAAGTGTAACACTTTTACATATATGAACTTACTCATCATACCTATATTAACACACACAAGATGGACCATTGCAACTTTTTTTTAAGCATGCTATATATAAACATCATGATGATGGAGACAGATGACTTTACTGAAACGGCAAGTAAGAAAGAGGAGTGCAACTTCAACCAGATTTTGTAGTACAAGAAGAGTGTGGAGAAGAAGAAAGCCATACCTTCTTTCTCATGGAAATCAGACAGATCGGTTGGAGCTATTTCATCATCACTGGACAGACCTTTGTGATGGTCTGCTTCCTTTCCAGACGCTTTTCTTAACTGCTCCCTATGAGCCCTATATTGGAAAAGTGTAGAGTTAAAATCAATAAATACTTTACCATTTAAATTGGAAGTATGTTCAGAGTTCCAATTTCCTTACCTTCTTGCCTCTCGTCTTTCAATACGCTGCTGTTTTGCTTTGACACGGTCTATGTCATTTCCAATGCTGGGGCCAGCTTTACCTTTAGAAATAGACACTGTATGTCATCACTTTTACATTAATGAATCATTGAGCCATCTCAATAATTCATACACATTGGCCAGAATTTTTCCGCTTGTTGCAATTCACTTTTCCCGGCGGCAGTGCACCCATGTCTGTGGGGTTTCTGGCGGCTTTGGTTTGTTACAATGGAAAATCCCATTGGCAAGCAGAGGGAAGATAGAATTCCACCACCAGAGTACGCCATGCCACCGCGGAACTGGAGAATCCCTCCCATTATCACCATTACGTACTTGACATTACAAAGAACATATTCAAACAATAATGAATTTCAAAAGTTAGTTCCAGTCTATGCCTCAATAGCACAGCAGTCTGCCGAACTCCACTTGTGCATTATATTAACAGAAACAAATGCACAGAATCAACATTTTTAAAACTGTGGCTTTCTGCCATGCACTTTAAATATTATTGCCCTAATTTCAGATGTACTGAAATTATAGCACTTTTTACAATCTGTTGCAAACATAAACACAAGAGAATCCACTATGGATTAAATGGTTTAGCTGAAATTTATTGAGAGTAATTAAATTTCAATTTGAAAGATCGGACAAAATGAAATACGGCTTACAGTGCCAGAATTTGAGAGATTAACTATTAATGATCATACTAACTTAAAAGCTGCCAAGCATCAGTTGATTCATCTTGAACATCATCCTGTCTGCGTTGGAAAAGGTTTCTTGCCTGCTCGACCAGTTGCAGATGCATTTTAGATTCCAGTTCATTAATAATACGTATCTAAAATAAATAACTTCAGTTAGTGTTGCCTTCCCTCTCCACCTATCATTGTGAACTATGCTACACTGATTAATATATTTTCCGTTCATGACTTTCAATGTCCACTGCTATCCTAATACATACCCAATCTATAGTTTATTTTGTAAAGTACAGGTTTTACTACCTGATGTTTAAACACAAACCCCAAATATCCATAATTTCTACTTAATTTATATTTTGACGGCAGCAATGCAATGCATAGAGCATACGTGCCCTTTTGTCAATTGTTGCATATTCTACTATTCAGTAGTACAAGTTATGGTTTAGAATTGTAATGAATCTTCATAGCAAAAAGTCATTTACCATAAGCAAATGGAGTCTCGGGCCAAAAACTAACAATTACCCCTTAACTACTGTACATTGCACCAAAAACCATGTAGGATGCCCACCAAATTCTTGTTTACCCAAAGGGATGGTATATACTACAATTTCACACTACCAAATATTGGCTAAAACTAACAGACCTATTTGCCAATTAAGTATTATGCAGTTTGTAAGGAATGACAACATCCTCTTTAGAATGTTTCTCCTACACAAGTTCTTGCAAGGTCAACCTCACAAAGTTTTAACTTCACAAGAAATATGAAGCAAATCTTAAAGAGCTAGAACAGTGTACTTTCGACAACTCGAGCTTTTATCTCATAAGTGTCAATGTTGAGTCTTGCTCCCATGAATAACCAATGATGAGTCAGCCAGAGATAATAGCTACAAAATTAATTTGCATATTACCACTTCTAAGAGCACCAAAGGGGGGGGGGGAGGGGCAGTGCCAGCTGCCACTACCTACGTGCCTATGTGGCGTTCTCTTTTGATATGGGCACATGCAGTTACATCCCATTTGCGTTTTGCTGAACCTCTGCAATCCATTTGGGAGCAGGTACACCGACAGTTTTGATACAATGGAGCGGCTTGCTGAGCCACTCCAGCGGGCAATTAACAGTAACAGTCGCACATAGACCTGACTGACTAAGGACTGCAGATTTCCTTTCCTAAAGGACATTAATGAATCAGAAGAGACCAGTGTTGGAGGAGAAGCTAATGGTGCTGAAATAATGCAGATGACAAATTTTGTGCCTTACCAAGGTGGATATAAACGGTACAGGCAAGCTGGAAATCACAGCCCTGCACCCAGAAATTATGAACTTCTAGCCTAATTAATTCACCTACTTTTTCAGTATGAAGGCTCACAGTATTTATCTGGGAGCATATAAAAATAACCTAAATCCTTGCATCAGGCTTTATTCTAACTTTCTCGATTGCCCGAGAAATGAATGCCAAAGACATAGAACAATACAGCACAGAACAGGCCCTTCAGCCCACAATGTTGTGCCGAACGTTTGTCCTAGATTAAGAACAAATTAATCGACACCCCATCATTCTACGACAAGCTGCTGCTTCATCAGTGAGGAGGGAAAATTGAACACGTCATACCCGACTGCTCTTGCACACTTCCCTTCAGTTAACTTTAAAAAGGAAACACCTGGAATAAATTCTATTTATTGCTTATTTGGGGTCAGTGTATATAGAAGGGGAAGTACAGAATGATTTATCCAGCAACGTTTGGAGTATATACAGTTAACCTCATGTTAAAACCAGCAAGAAATATTGTCTGGGGTAAAATCCACTGGAGTACCTCAACTGATTAGCACAAAATTCTTAATTCCTGAAGGGAATTGCAGTTTTCACAAAATATGGGATCTAAATTTATGGAGTTTATTCGGTGCAGTCATTTCCAGACTACTGCAGTTACAAAATACAGTGCTTAATAAGAGGTTAAAACACATAGGTTCAGCATATTTCAGGAGGAAAGAAAACTTACCCTCTCCTGAAACCAAGCTGATAATTCTGCTTTTCAGGAGTACACAACATACTTGGCCAGTGACCCATTGTAACCCACTGCAATTTCCTCTCCCAACAACTGCACAGCTGGACCGGGAATGCAGTCGAGCAGAAATAGCCTACAGCATCCTCAACTTTGCTAGGAGCAATGAAATCGTCAAAGTACATAAATATTTATTTATGCCGAGATCATTTGCACATAATGTTAAGCTCATTGTGGGGAGGGAGCAAACAACTTAAGTAAGGGTTACTTAAGTAGAAGTGATATTAATCCACATATAGCAACCAGAGCAAGTCTTCCCATCAAATGTCACATTGTTTATGACAAATTGAACAAAGCAAAAAATTCATTTCTAGAAGAATTCTAAAACACAAACTTAATCAGTCACTTGACTCAATGAATCAATTTACTAAAATCTGTTATTTTGTTGGCAGGGATACAACATTTTACCTTAATTATAGCAACAACAGGTGGTTTGAAAACATTTTACCCTTACCATAAGCACTGTTAACTGACAAGATAGCTTGGCGGGCTTTTCAGTTAGCTGTCCTTTTGTAATTTTGATGTGGAGATGTCGGCGTTGGACTGGGGTGGGCACAGAAATAAGTCTGACAACACCTGGTGTTGTCAGACTTCTTACTTTTGTAATTTAAACGAGAGCCAAGATTTCAGATTCAGTTAAACAATTTCCTCTGCAGATTCTGACTGCATTTGCCTGGAAAGTTTAATCATGGCACACGAGAACGGTGTTATTTCCGTGTGAATTTGACAAACACTGGATCTTTTCTTGAAATGATCAAAAGTTTCTCCGGGAGGCACTACTCCAATTAACCAACCTACATGCAAAGATTCAGCTGATCTCGATTATCTTTATATCCACTCTCGTTTTAAAATCAACCTTACTCCGGATTGTAACACAGGCCCGGGAACCAAGTTTTTAATGAATTAAAGTTTGTCTTGCTCCAAGAGTATCCATGTCATTCGCTTGGATTTAGAAAAGAGTTAAAGTATAATAACTGATTAATAGAGTTCATCTGAAACTTAATTAGTTGCTATGGATTTCTGATTCTAAAAGCCTTAACAAATAGATCAATCATATTTCATTAACTCTTGTACCTTTTCATTAAAGCAGTTAGTCAGATTTTGAACATAGGTTCGCATTTCTTGATAAAATTTGTAGCGGTGACCAGGGTCAGGAATATCTTCCAAGTGTTCAATTGTACATTGTGAACTCTCAGCTAACACCTGCATCTTCTCGTGCTCTCGCAGATGTGAGCGATAAACTTCTTGCAGAGAATCTAGTCTGAAGAAAATATGCTGAGTCATTAATAAACAGTATTGGGAACAGGTTAAAGATAGAAATGCCACAAATGCTCAGCAGTCGGTGCGAGAGAAAAAAAATTTTTTTGCTCAAAATTACATGAGAATGGAAGGGCTTTGCACCTTAGCCCTCTCTGAGCTAATCTTGTCCACGGGACTCACTTCCTGCTCCCTCAATTCTATTCCGACTAAACTGCTAAACACCCAGCTTTCCTCCTGGTCCCCATGCTAGCCAGTATTGTTAACTGGTTTGCTCTCTCTTCAGGTGCTATTGTCTCCTCTCTCCAGGTGCTGTTGCCTCCTCTCTCCTTTAAAATCATCCTCTCCTCATCTTGACCCCACCTTGCAAACTGCCATCCAATCTCCAACACTCCCTTTCTCTCCGAAATCCTTCAATGTGTTGTCGCCTCCCAAATCCATGACCATCTTTACCGAAACTCCGTATTCCAATCCTTTAACTCTGATTGCCACCCGACCACATCATCAAAATGACTCATCTCAAAAGGTAAACTATCCCTCCTCATCTTTCTTGACTTGCCCAAGTCCTTTGAGACAGCTGACCGTATATCCTCTGCATCATGTGGGGGCCATGCTCATATGGGTTGTATTCTTATCTAACCATAGCCAAAGAATCACTTGCAGTGGCTTCTCATCCTGTTCCCGCACAAAGGATCTATTCTTGGTCCTCTCCGATTTCTCATCCATTTTTCAGCATCATCCGAAAGCACAGCTTTTGTTTTCACATTTACACTGATGACACCCAGCTCCATCTCACCACCATCTCTCTTGATAACACACCGTTGCTAAATTAACAGACTGCTTATTCAAAATCCACTACTGGAGGAATAGAAATTCCTCCATTTAAATATTGTATACACCAAAGCCATTGCTTTGGTCCCTGCTTCAAACTCCACTGTGGTGTCATGCTTGACCCCGAGAAAAGCTGCCGAACACAAATTCACACTGAGATGCATTTCCACCTCCTTATCATTGTCTGTCTTTGCCACTGTCGTGGCTCATCTGCAACTGAAACGCTCGTTCATGTCTCTGGTGCCTCTAAACCTGACTATTCCAATGCACCTCTGGTTTGTTTGCCACTTTCAATGCTCGGTTGTCCGTGCCAAAGGTCACACCAAATTCCATTCCCCTATCACCCCTACGTTTAATGACTTAGATGGCTCCAGGTCAAGCAACATCTTGATTGTAAAATTCTCATCCTTGTTTTTAAATCCCTCCGTTGTCTTGTCCCTCCCGATCTCTCCAATCTCAGTCAGCCTCACAACACTCAGATATCCACGCTCATCTAATTTTGGCCTCAAACATCTGCAAATGTAATCGCTCCACCACTGGTGGCCATGCCTTCATTGCCTATTCCCCAAGTTCTGACATTTCCTCCCTAAATCTCTCCACCTCCCTCCTCCTTAAAACCTACCTGTTTGACCAAGCTTTTGGTTTCTGTAGCTCAGTGGCACCTTTTGTTTTATAATGCTCCTGTGAAGTGCTTTGGAAGGTTTTATTATGTTAAAGGTACCAAATAAATAAGTTGTTGTTGAAGTTTTAAACCCTATTAAATGTTATGATTGAAAATAGATATCACAGGGCAGTACGGTGGCGCAGTGGGTTAGCCCGCAGCATGGTGGCGCAGTGAGTTAGCCCTGCAGCCTCACGGTGCCAAGGTCCCAGGTTCGATCACAGCTCTGGGTCAGTGACCGTGTGCAGTTTGCACATTCTCCCCGTGTTTGCGTGGGTTTCGCCCCCACAACCCAAAGATGTGCAGGCTAGGTGGATTGGCCATGCTAAAATTGTCCTTAATTGGAAAAAAATGAATTGGGTACTCACACATAGAAATCACACACAAAAAAGGACAAATGCAGCTGAGCACATAATCATGTTGTCCAGCAAAAGCACAATGGCATATGGCCAGCCGAAGGATTGTTTGGAACAGTGTGAAAGCCCAATAGATAAACTGTACTGTACTTCCTTCACTGAAAATCTATGTAAGAATTGCCTTGCAGAAATTATTTAAAAATGAAAGGTTTAGCTGTCATCCTACAATAAGAATATTTCCAGTAAAACACAAACCAATTTTCAAAATTGCACATTAAAATATATGACTTTTAAATAGGAACTCTGTCCAGTGATGCATAGATATTATGGGTTGAACAGTTTCAGAAATATAAAAAGCAATTATGCTACAAGTAGCCCTGGTGAAAATTGTCAATTGTCAGCCTTGGTACAGTGGTAGCACTTCGCCAGATTCAGAATGCTGTGGATTCAAGTCCCACTCCAGACATGAGTGCATAATATAGGATTACACTTCAGCATTGTAATAAGGAGAGCTACACTTGGAGGTGCTGTCTTTCCAATTGAGATATTAAGCCAGAACCTGCTATCTCAAGTGCACATCAAAGATACAATGAAGTATAGGGAATATCTCCTTGGTGTCTTGAGCTATTATTTATCCTTCAAGCCAATATATGTTTAAAAAACGTTTATCTAGTCGGTATCTCATTACTATTTGTGGGACCTTGCTGTGCACAAAGTGGCTGCTGCCACATTTTTTACAACAGTGACTGCACTTCAAATGTATGCAATGGTTGTGAAGCACTTTGTGACATTGTGTGGTTGCGAAAGGCTCTATATAAATGAATAGCAGAGCCTAACAATCCATGTTGGACTTGCAGTCTACCAAGTTAGCTGATTACAATGGCATCATTGGTCTCTTCATCTTGGGGTTAAAGAGGGCTGAATGATCAAGAGTGCTAGTTCCTAACTATTACAGTGCTTTTTTCAGTAAAATAACCTGCAAGAATGGCCAATGAGTGAGATATCAGGGTTGGGCACTCATGTTGTTTTATCCCAGCAAGGTGTCAGAATCTGGAAGAGGTGAAAGCTCAGAAAATTGTTAAAAAAGGGAGGGGGATTAATCCTTTACGGTTACTTCAGTGCTCAGTTATCATAATGCAAAAACCTTTTTAAATTTTAAGGAGTACAATTTTACAATATATGAATTATTTTTTAAAATAGTTAAAGTTAAAAAGTAAAACTTAACTTACTTAATGGTCAATCGTTTTCTAACAGTTTCCAGGTTGGTTGGTGGTAGTTTTCTCCAAGTTTCCCACTTTGTATTCTTAACGAGTGTACATGGTTGACTGGCTGGCTCAATACTTGATGACTGAGAAAAGAAAATTTCAAATTAATCAAAAAACAAAGCTGGAGAGAGATATGTTATTGAATTGATATTTTAAACACATCATCTACAATATAATTTCTGAGTAAATAAAATGTATGATAATATCTATACTTGGAAAAGATGACTGGCAACTTTAAAAAAGCTAACATTACAAAACAATGTACTGAACATAACAAAAGATCATAAGAACTAGGAGCAGGAATAGACAATTTTGCCCCTCAACAATTCAGTACCATCATGGCTGATCTCCTCTCGGCCTCAACTCCACTATCCTGCCTGTTCTCCATAACCCTTCAACCCATTATTAATTAAAAATCTATTTCCTCCTTAAATCTACTCAGTGTCCCTACATCCACCGCACTCTGGGGTAATGAATTTATGACCCTTTGAGAGAAGTAATTTCTTCTCATCTGTGTTTTAAATCTGCTGCCCCTTATCCTAAAACTATGACCGCTCGTTCTAGGTTGCCCCACAAGAAGAAGCATCCGCTCTACGTTTACTTTGTCAATGCCTTTTATCACCTTATATACCTCTCATTTTTCTAAATTGGTGAGTATAGGTCTAAACTGCTCAACCTCTCTTTGGATTTGTTTATTGTCACGTGTACCGAGGTACAGTGAAAAGTATTGTTCTGCGTAGTCTAGACAAATCATTCCATATGTGGAAAAAAAATCATAAGGCATACATAAATACAGAATGTAAGTACATAGACATTGGATGAAGCATATAGGAGTGTAGTGTTACTCAGTAGAGAATATGTGTGGAAATCAGATCAGTCCGTCTGTCAGTTAGCCAGTTTTCTATCCAAACTAATAAATTATCCCATATCCCATGTGATCTTACCTTGTGTATTAATCTTCTGTGCAGCACCTTATCAAATGCCTTCTGGAAGTCCGGATGTACTAAATCTACATGATTCCCTTTATCCAATTGACTTGTTTCATCTTCGAAGATTAGCAAATTAGTCAAATATGGTTTTCCCTTTATAAAACCATGCTGACTCTGACGGATTGCATTTTGCCTTTCTGAATGTCCTGCTATTACTTCCCTAATAATTCTAACAATTTCCCAGTGACAGATTATAACCAACTGGTCTGCAGTTTTCTATTCTCTGCCTCCCCCAACTTTTTGAATAAGGGCGTTACATTGGCATTTTTTCAATCCTCTTTTTTCAATCCTCTTTCCCGCATCTGGAGATTTTGTAATATTATAACCAATGGATCCACTATCTCCGCTGTCACTTCCTCCAAGACACTAGGCCATTCGGCCCTGGGAATTTGTCTGCCCTCAATCCCAAAAGTTTTGTTTGGTACTTTTTCCCTATAGTGATGATTGTTCTAAATTCCTCCCTTTCTATTACCTCTGCATTACCTGGTCCTATTGAGATTGTACTAGTATCCTCCATCGTGAAAACGGAGGCAAAATCTTGATTTAGCATCTCCACCATTTGTGTTTCCCACTATTAACTCCCCCGTGTCATCCGCTAAGAAACCAACATTCATTTTAGCTACTCTCTTCCCTTCCATATATTTCTCGAAGCTTTTGCTGTTATTTTTTTACATTTTGCGCTAGTTTTCTTTCATAACTTACCTTGCTCTTTTTATTACTTTTTAGTAACCCTTTGTTGATCTTTAAAGTTTTCCCAATCTTCCAGCCTGTCACTGGTCTTTGCAATATGGCATGCCTTGGTCTTTGTCTGGCAAGCCCTGGTCTTTGTCTGTATGTTATCTTTAACTTTCTTGCTTAGCTATGGATGTTTTTTCCCTTCTTACAATCTAGTTGTGAGGAATTGAATTTCTTCTTAAACAATTGCCACTGCCCATCCACTGTCCTTCCTTCTAGCCTTCCTGCTCAGACCACTTTGACCAAATCTGTCCTCGTACCGACGTAATTACCTTTATTTAACTCTAGAACACTAGTATGGGTCTCCAGTTTTTCACCCTCAAACTCAATTTGAAATTTTATCATGCTATGATCAGTCTTTCCTCGAGGATCTTTAAATATAAGGTCATTAATTAATCCCTCCTTATTGCTCAATACCAAATCCAGAGTCGTCTGCTTCTTGGTTGGTTTGACAACATATTGCTCCAAGAAACAATCTCTAATACAGTCAATGAACTCTCCCTCGAGGCTATTCTTGCCAATTTGATTCCTCCAGTCTATGTGCATTTTAAAATCATCCAGGATTATTGTCATACCTTTCCTACAAGCCTCCAATATTTATTGGTTAATACTGTGCCCCAATGTGGAACTACTTTTGAACACCTATAAGATTACTCCCACCAAGGATGTCTGTCCTCTGCTATTCTTATTTCTACCCAGACTGATTCCACATCTTGATCTCCAGTGCCTATATCATTTCTCACTGCAGCATTGGCCCCTTCCTTTACCAGCAAAATTATACCACCTCCTTTAGATTTCTGTCTAACCTTTTGAAATACTGAGCACCCTTGGAAATTGCCTTCCGAAAATCGGAGTACCCTTGAATATTCAACTGATCCCAGGATAATTCAGGGGAAGACCGACCCAACAGAACAGCTCCCTCCTTCCCCAGTACTGGTGCTAATGTCCTATGAATTCAAACCCTTTCTTCCACACCAACCTTTGAGCCACGCATTTACCTCTTTAATCTTATTGACCATATGTCAATTAGCTTGTGGCTCAGGTAATAACCCAGAGATTATCATCTTTTTGGTTCTGCTTTTTAATTTAGCCCCTAGCTGCTCATATTCCTTCAGCAGAACCTCTATTCTTGTTCTATCTATGTCACTGGTACCTACGTGGACCACAGCGGCTGGATCTTTACCCTCCCAGGTTCCTCTGCAGCCTAGATGATATATCCCTAACCCAAGAACCAGGTAGGCACCACAAACGTCAGGACTCTCAACCCTGGTCACTGAGAAAGTAACTATACCTCTAAATATACTATCCCTGATTATGACTAGATTTATTTTTTCTCCACCCACTTGATGGCTCCCTGGACCATGGTGCTGTGGTCAGTTTGCTGCCCACAGTCCCCACTCTCATCCAGACAGTGAGCAAGAATCACAAACCTGCTGGTCAAGGACAAGAGCCGAGGATCCTGCAACGTTACCTCATGAATCCCTCTACCTGCCTTACTCATAGTCACATGAAGTTCTTATGACATCAGCAGCACTTAATAGGGGCAGCACAGTGGTTAGCAGTGCTGTCTCAGCACCAGGGACATGGATTCAATTCCGGCCTTGGGTAACTGTGTGGAGTTTGCACATTCTCTCCGTGTCTGGGTGGGTTTCCTCTGGGTGCTCCGGTTTCCTCAGTCCTAGATGCGCAGGTTAGGTGGATTGGCCATGATACAAATTGCTCCTCAATGTCCAGGGATGTGCAGGTTAATTGAGCACAGTAAGAAGTCTTGCAACACCAGGTTAAAGTCCAACAGGTTTCTTTGGAATCACTAGCTTTCAGAGCGTTGCTCCTTCAAAGGAGTGACGCTCCGAAAGCTAGTGATTACAAATAAACCTGTTGGACTTTAACCTGGTGTTGTAAGACTTCTTACTGTGACCACCCAGTCCAATGTTGGCATCTCTACATCAGGTTAGGTGGGGTCACAGAGCAGGGGAATGGTTCTGGGTGGGGTGCTCCACAGTGGGTCTGTGCAGACTCGATGGGCCAAATGGCCTCCTTCTGCACTGTAGAGATTCTATTATAAGCCATCAATTATAAGGAACAAAGTAAAGGGCACATAAATTACATTTTGCAATATGCGATTTGGACAGTTTGAACAGAAATTGAACACTGATGATATAACATTTCCAGGGGAGGGGGGCTAGGTTCAGCATGCAGGAAATCTTGACTTTTGACACTTTTTTGTTCAATTTTTAAATATTTTGAAGTTTCATGAAATTCAGCATGAAACATTGGGGAGAAGAGAATAATAATAATAAAAAAATAATAATAATAGCTTATTGTCACAAGTAGGCTTCAATGAACTTACTGTGAAAAGCCCCTAGTCGCCACATTTCGGCATCTGTTCAAGGAGGCCGGTACTGGAATTGAACCAACGCTGCTGGCATTATTCTTCATTACAAGCTAGCTGATTAGCCCACTGTGCTAAACCAGCCCCAGATAGAATGAGACATACTGAAAGTAAATTCTGGGATGTTGAAGAGAGGTAGCGCCACTTGAACCGGTGTTATCTGATGTTAAGTCACTGTCATCTAGTTCCTGTGTTACTTATGTTGTTTAGTGACTGTAAATCCATAGAATGGTCTTAAGCAAAGCTCACATTTTGGTTTGCATGAGGGTGTGAACATACAAGAGACATGAACTCTACAATTCATAACTATTTATGTTAGTCCACAAAATGAAAAAAAGTGTGTGAATTATTTATACAGCGCCTTCCACGACCATCGCAAATCACTTTACAGCCAATGAAGCGTAGCAGTGTTGTGATGTAGGAAATGCGGCAGCCAATTTGTACACAACAAACTCCTCCAAACAACAATGTGGTATAGTTCAGAATATGTGTTTCTGTGGTGCAGATTGACAGACAAATATTGGCCAGGACACCAGGCAGGAATAAATCTGCTGCTCTTCTTCAAATTAGTGCTACGGGATTTTTATATCCACCTAGACGTGCAGATGGAACTTTGGTTTAACGGCTCATTTGAAAGGTGACACCTCTGACAGTGCGGTGCCACCTCAATACTGCACTGGTGCCTTGATATTTGTTCTGAAGTCCCAGAGTGGGACTTGAACCCCTAACCTTCTGAAACAGAGGCAAGAGTACATCCAACTCATCTACATTCAGTGACTTCTTGATCTTAACTGGGGAAGATAGCAAAGGAGGGAACATTAACCTCAGCAGATTCAGATACCTACAACTATTCACATGGAATCCTGGAGTCCTTGGACTCCCCCACAAAGAAAATCCTTTCAATGTCATTACACTGAAACCAAGTAGCTGAATATGCTAACCAGAGTCACAAAGTTTCATTTCACCAGAGTCCTGGTTAGCGTGGACAGGGTACCACCAAGGACTTTCAATATTCCTCTTCATTTTGGATTTGTAAGCTAGAAGACATGGCAAGTAAGGTGTTTTTTTAAAACAATTCCATCCCATTCTAATTAACTGCAGAATACAAGAGCATCAAACCTTACTGGGAACACTTTTACTCTTTGGATTTGCTGTTGCTCCCACAGTTTCTGATCATCATCCTCTTCTTCACTTTTTAAGCTCTCATCGTCACTTTCATTTACACCTGAAATTATCAAAGTTATAGATTACCACGGTTAATAAGTAAGCTTCCAGCATGCTCGGGTGTTCAATAAGATCATGAATAAATTTCTACATCAACTCCACTTTCCAGCTCTATCTCAATATAAACCCCCTCCGATTCCCTCAGTGTGCAACAATGCATCAGCCTTTGTCTTCAATATACTCAACGATTTAGTATACATAACTTTCTGCAATAGACGATTCAAAAGATTCATAACCTCTAAGTGATGGCATTCCTCCTCATCTCGGCCTTAAATGACTATGACTCTGATTCTTAGGTTCTCTAGCCAGGGGAAATAGTCTCTCAGAAGCTATCCTGTTGACCCCTGGGAGCAAATTGTATATGGTCAAATTTTAATCATCTTCATGGACCTGGAGGTTAATGAGTTGCTGCTAGTTGGGACCCCAACTTGTCTCCACTCAAGTTCCATTTTTAAAAAAACTTTGTTCTCAGAATATGGATCATGCTGGAAAGGTCACTATTATTGTTCATTTCTAGCTGCTCGGAAGTGCTGGCGGTGGTTCTTCTGGAATTGCCACATTTGTTTTGGTGATAATGATTAGGCAGGAAATTCCAAGACACTGAGCAAGTGATGAGGAAGGAACAAGGACACAAGTCCAATTCAAGGTAGTACATAACTTGGAGGTGACGGTATTCCCAAAACTGTCAATGTGATCACCTCTCTTCTCAACTCCAGAGAATATATATAGTCCCAACCAAAAAAAAACAACCGTGGTTGTCAGGAAGGTAAGTTTATCGCTTTAAAAACTTAACTTGAAGGGTGACATCACAGCAAAGCAGTGACCTGATTGACTGGTAAGGAAAGTGCTCCAATTAGCAGTTGCTAGGAGAAATCTAACTCTTCGTGTGTTGGTGAGTATTGAGATTGGTAAGTAAAATCTTTATTTCTTTCACTTATTAATTATTTGATACTATATTTGTAATCAGTTAAGGTAAAGGGTAAAAATGGCAGGAGATCCCAGACCCGTGTTATGCTCCTCGTGCGCAATTTGGGAGTTCAGGGACGCGGCCGATGCCCCCGACCCCTTCATGTGCGGGAAGTGTGTCCAGCTGCAGCTTCTGTTAGACCGCATGACGGCTCTGGAGCTGCGGATGGACTCACTTTGGAGCATCCGCGATGCTGAGGAGGTCGTGGATAGCACGTTCAGTGAGTTGGTCACACCGCAGATTAGGATTGGTGACGGAGACAGGGAATGGGTGACCAAAAGGCAGAGAAAGAGCAGGAAGGCAGTGTAGGTGTCCCCTGCGGTCATCTCCCTCCAAAACAGGTATACCGTTTTGGATACTGTTGGGGGAGATGACTCACCAGGGGAAGGCAGTAGTAGCCAGGCTCACGGCACCGTGGCTGGCTCTGCTGCACAGAAGGGCGGGAAAAAGACTGGCAGGGCTATAGTCATAGGGGATTCAATTGTAAGGGGAGTAGACAGGCGTTTCTGTGGTCGAAAACGAGACACCCAAATGGTATGTTGCCTCCCGGGTGCTCGGGTCAGGGATGTCTCTGATCGGCTGCAGGGCATACTGAAGTGGGAGGGTGAACAGCCAGTTGTCGTGGTGCACATAGGCACCAACGATATAGGTAAAAAAAAAAAGGGATGAGGTCCTACAATCAGAATTTAGGGAGTTAGGAGATAAGTTAAAAAGTAGGACCTCAAAGGTAGTAATCTGAGGATTGCTACCAGTGCCATGGGACAGTCAGAGTAGAAATTCAAGAATAGTCAGAATGAATACGTGGCTGGAGAGATGGTGCAGGAGGGAGGGGTTCAGATTTTTGGGACATTGGAACCGGTTCTGGGGGCGGTGGGACCATTCCAAACCGGATGGTCTACACCTGGGCAGGACTGGAACCAATGTCCTAGGGGGTGCTTTTGCTAACACTGTTGAGGAGGTTTTAAACTAATGTGGCAGGGGGATGGGAACCAGATTAGGAAGTTACAGGTCAGTAAAGAAGCAGCAAATAAAGCCAGTAAGGAACGAGACAATAAACTCAATGTGACTAAGGGGAAGAGTAGACAGGGAAGAGATGATGAACGCAAAGGTGGTCTGAGGTGCATTTGTTTTAATGCGAGAAGTGTAGTAGGTAAGGCAGATGAAAGTAGGGCTTGGATCAGTACCTGGGAATATGATGTTATTGGTATTACTGAGACTTGGTTGAGGGAAGGGCAGGACTGGCAACTGAATATCCCAGGGTATAGATGCTTCAGGAGGGATAGAGAGGGAGGTAGAAGGGGTGGAGGAGTTGAATTACTCGTCAGAGATGATATTACAGCTGTGATTAAGGAGGGCACGATGGAGGATTCGAGCACTGAGGCAATATGGGTGGAGTTGACAAATAGGAAAGGTGCAGTAACATTGTTGGGACTTTACTACAAGCCTCCCAAAAGCGAGCATGAAGTAGAGGTACAAATATGCAGACAGATTATAGAAAAATATAGGAGCAATAGGGTGGTTGTGATGGGAGATTTTAACTTCCCAACATTGAATGGGATTCGTGTAGTGTTGGAGGCGTAGGTGGAGCAGAGTTTGTAAGGAGCATCCAGGAGAGTTTTTTAGAGCAGTATGTAAATAGTCCAACTCGGGAAGGGGCCACACTGGGCCTGGTATTGGGGAATGATCCCGGCCAGGTGGTTGATGTTTCAGTCGGTGATTACTTTGGGAATAGCGATCACAATTCCGTAAGTTTTAGAATACTCATGGACAAGGACAAGAGGGGTCCGAAAGGAAGAGTACTAAATTGGAGAAAGGCAGAGTATAACAAAATTCGGCAGGAGCTAGGGAATGTGGATTGGGAGCAGCTGTTTAAGGGTAAATCCACATTTGAAATGTGGAAGTCTTTTAAGGAAAGGTTGATTAGAGTGCAGGACAGACATGTTCCTGTGAAAATGAAAGATAGAAATGGCAAGATTAGGGAACCATGGATGACGGGTGAAATTGTGAGACTAGCTAAAATGAAAAAGGAAGCATTCATAAGATCGAGGCAACTCAAAACTGATGAAGCTTTGGAGGAATATCGGGAAAGTAGGACGAATCTCAAACGCGCAATAAAGAGGGCAATAAAGAACATAGAACAGTACAGCACAGAACAGGCCCTTCGGCCCTCGATGTTGTGCCGAGCAATGATCACCCTACTCAAACCCACGTATCCACCCTATACCCGTAACCCAACAACCCCCCCTTAACCTTACTTTTAGGACACTACGGGCAATTTAGCATGGCCAATCCACCTAACCCGCACATCTTTGGACTGTAGGAGGAAACCGGAGCACCCGGAGGAAACCCACGCACACACGGGGAGGATGTGCAGACTCCGCACAGACAGTGACCCAGCCAGGAACCGAACCTGGGACCCTGGAGCTGTGAAGCATTTATGCTAACCACCATGCTACCGTGCTGTCCTAAGGGGTCATGAAATATCTTTGGCTAACAGGGTTAAGGAAAATCCCAAAGCCTTTTATTCGTATGTAAGGAGCAAGAGGGTAACTAGAGAAAGGATTGGCCCACTCAAAGACAAAAGAGGGAATTTATGCGTGGACTCAGAGGAAATGGGTGAGATTCTTAATGAGTACTTTGCATCGGTATTCACAAAGGAGAGGGACAAGACGGATGTTGAGGCTAGGGATGGATGTGTAAATACTCTAGGTCAAGTTGTCATACGGAAGGGGGGAAGTTTTGGGTATTCTAAAAGACATTAAGATGGACCAGTCCCCAGGACCAGATGGGATCTATCCCAGGTTACTGAGGGAAGCGAGGGTCGAAATAGCTGGGGCCTTAACAGATATCTTTGCAGCATCCTTGAGCACGGGCGAGGTCCCGGAGGACTGGAGAATTGCTAATGTTGTCCCTTTGTTTAAGGAGGGTAGCAGGGATAATCCAGGGAATTATAGACCTGTGAGCTTGACGTCAGTGGTAGGCAAACTGTTGGAGAAGATACTGAGGGATAGGATCTATTCACATCTGGAAGAAAATAGACTCATCAGTGATAGGCAGCATGGTTTTGTGCAGGGAAGGTCATGTCTTACAAACCTAATAGAATTCTTTGAGGAAGTGACAAAGTTAATTGATGAGGGAAGGGCTGTAGATGTCGTATACATGGACTTTAGTAAGGCGTTTGATAAGGTTTCCCATGGCAGGTTGATGGAAAAAGTGAAGTCGTATGGGGTTCAGGGTGTACTAACTAGATGGATAAAGAACTGGCTGGGTAACAGGAAACAGCGAGTAGTGGTGGAAGGGAGTGTCTCAAAATGGAGACGGGTGACTAGTGGTGTTCCACAGGGATCCGTGCTCGGACCACTGTTGTTCGTGATCTACATAAATGACCTGGAGGAAGGTATAGGTGGTCTGATTAGCAAGTTTGCAGATGATACTAAGATTGGTGGAGTTGCAGATAGCAAGGAGGACTGTCAGAGAATACAACAAAATATAGATAGATTGGAGAGTTGGGCAGCGAAATGGCAGATGGAGTTGAATCCAGGCAAATGCGAGGTGATGCATTTTGGAAGATCAAATTCAAGAGCGGACTATATGGTCAATGGAAGGGTCTTGGGGAAAATTGATGTGCAGAGAGATCTGGGAGTTCAGGTCCATTGTACCCTGAAGGTGGCAACGCAGGTCGATAGAGTGGTCAAGAAGGCATACAGCATGCTTGCCTTCATCGGACGGGGTGTTGAGTACAAGAGTTGGCAGGTCACGGTACAGTTGTATAGGACTTTGGTTTGGTCACATTTGGAATACTGCGTGCAGTTCTGGTCGCCACATTACCAGAAGGATGTGGATGCTTTGGAGAGGGTGCAGAGGAGGTTCACCAGGATGTTGCCTGGTATGGAGGGTGCTAGCTATGAAGAAAGGTTGAGTAGATTAGGATTGTTTTCGTTGGAAAGACGGAGGTTGAGGGGGGACCTGATTGAGGTCTACAAAATTATGAGAGGTATGGACAGGGTGGATAGCAACAAGCTTTTCCCAAGAGTGGGGGTGTCAGTTACAAGGGGTCACGATTTCAAGGTGAGAGGGAGAAAGTTTAAGGGAGATGTGCGTGGAAAGTTTTTTTACGCAGAGGGTGGAGGGTGCCTGGAACGCTTTACCAGCGGAGGTGGTAGAGGCGGGCACGATAGCATAATTTAAGAGGCATCTAGACAGGTATATAAATGGGCGGGAACAGAGGGAAGTAGACCTTGGAAAATAGGAGACAAGTTTAGATAAAGGATCTGGATCGGCACAGGCTGGGAGGGCTGAAGGGCCTGTTCCTGTGCTGTAATTTTCTTTGTTCTTTGTTCTAACCCACTCCCTCTCCTCACAGTACAACCTTCTCAACACAGAAATCAATCTAGTGAGCCATCACTGCACTCTCCTCGAAGGGAAATATATCCTTCTTTATCGCATAATATAGTGTGAACAATTAAATTTTAGAAATTGGAAACGGAGTATCATTCAAACGATGCTATATGATAGCAACAAACAATCTTTCCAGAATTTGAAGATCAAATTCATTAGAGCCAGCCCCCCTTCAACATCACCACCATTATAGAGTTACATCCTGACCGCTTAAAACTTGTCTACCACCTACAAAGCACTAATCAGCAACACAATTGAACACCCACCACTCAACTGGATGGGCAAAAGTACATTTAAGAATTCAATAACATTCAGGATAGAACCAGTTCACTTTATTGCTGCTGTGTATTTAAACAGAATATTCAATGCCTCCCTTACTGGCTCAATCTGACTGCAGTGTCTTCAGGCTACATACACAGCAGCAAAATTACTTCAACAGCACCTCCCTTCGCTGTGATCTCCACCACGAAGAGGAGCAACAAAGGTGTGGTAACACCGAAACCTCAAAGACATGTGCTACCCTGAATTTCAGATATCCTTTCTCTTACTTGTACATTGTCCCAATTCACCACCTAACAAAACAGCGTGAGCACCATCACCACAACAAATGTAGCGAATCACAAAGGACAATCAGTGCCTTCTCAGGGAAATTAGAAAGGAGCAATAAATGTGTTTTCCTAGTATCAACCATATTGAGAACAAATTAGAAAATAATGGAACTTGTCCAGGAAAATGCAGCTTAAATTATCGCAGGCTAAATATCCAGATCAAGTAAGCACAGATGTCCCAAATAACAGCTAGTTCATGAATCTAAAAATACAGAAATTTTCAGGAATTATTTTACCAATCACAATGCTCTCACACTTAGCAATACAGCACAGTCTCTGAAATTAGGCAGCTGGTTGCAAGTACCACCTGGCATCATATGGCATCTTTTGCATCCAGCTTTATTAATCCACACACAATATCCAGGGGATTTGAACTGGCTTTACAAAACACATGGTGAGGTTAGATTACGTGGTAATGTTAGTGCTGAATTGGATCTCTCAAGGCAAAGTTCATTGGCATTCAAGAAAGCAAGCGAACATAGAGACATACAGCACATGAGGCCAACATTCAACCCATCGAGCCTGCAGTGGCTGTTTGAACAACTTATCCAATTAGTCCCTGTCCTCGACCCTTTCCCCATCGTTCTGCAGCCCTGAAGGCTGTAAAGTGCCTAATTGAAAGATGAGGTGTTGTTCTTCAAATTACATTGAGCTTTATTGAACATGGCATTGTTACCAATCAGCACCGGAGACGCCACTAATGTTGCTCTTTAATAATGAGTGGAATACTATCCCACCAGCATCACCAATAATGTTGCCAAATTAACTAGATATGGCAGTTATTAATGATAATATTGCTTTTCAGAGTTGCCAGGTATCAAATGATACCACCACAAGGCTTTACCGGAGATCAAAGACCAAACAAACAGTTAGTCAGTTCAAGTTCAAAGATAGTTTATTTACACACAAGGATTACTTCGACATGCAACATAAAACACTACAAATTAAACTACACCTAACAACCACAATAACCTATACTTAACTTCAGGGCAACTAGCTCTTTGCAGATGAACAAGTGTCATGTGAGAGTAACTTTAAGAAATGTGTGTTTATAAATGGGTGTGTATATAAATATCTGTAGTGAGAGTACCTTTAAGAAATGGGTGTTTACTACTGCAGTGATTTCAGAGAGTGGGTGGAGCGGGGGTGTGTCAGCTTTGTACTTTAGTTTTAGACCATTTATTGCAGGGTGTGTTTTAGTTTCGTTTTCAGTGGTGGAGCTGAGGCCAGACAGAGCAGGTTTACTGTTGATTTCTCTGCCATGAAAAGACTATCTCTTGATCATTTGGTGAATTCGGAATTATAAATGTTTTCAGTAGTGAATGTAAACCTGATGTGCTTCTGTTAAAAGGTGTTTCTTTTGTCTTCTGGGTGTTGTTTGGGAAGCTATTATGTATTACTTAGTGTTGTATTCTTTGGGGGTTGTATTTGAATTGATGGTTGCTAAGTTGTTCACTGTATGTTTTAAAAAGGTTAACTTGAGTTAATAGAATAAACATTGTTTTGCTTTAAAAAATACTTTTCCATTTCTGCTGTACCACACCTGTGGAGTGGGCTGTGTGCTCCCCATACCACAATCTATTAAAAGTTGTGGGTCAGGTGAACTCCATGATACACTTTGGGGTTCTCTAAATCCTGGCCCATAACACATGGCCTTTGTTCGGATCTTGCGTGGTAGGGTAGAAGAAGTGGCTTTGTTTCTGCTGGGCTCATCCGTCTGGTAGCGATCATTTGTCTTGAACTTGTCTTCTGGTCGTAATGCTACACTTGGTTTTAGGAGTAAGCCGGGGCCAAGAGAGACCTCACACATGGCTGTGTCTCTTATTATCCCTCTGGGATTTTGCGCTCTTTTGGGCAGTCCTTAACTTTGGACCCAATAGTTCGACAGGCTTCAATCACTGCCTTCGATTTTGGCCAATAAAGGGGCGGCTGCCTTGATGGCTGGGCGTGTCCTGAGCAGTCATTGGCCTTGGCTGTTTGGGCTTTCCAAGCAAAGGGAGTGGCGCCGGTTAGTCTGTATCAGTTACCCGAGTACAGTCCTTTTGTTCTGTGGAAATGGGCCATTAGAATGCAAACGAGCGGGGGTTTCGATCGGGTCTCGCTATTTGGGTTGCAAATACACACAAGCTCGGAGTGTGTCTGAGTCCTGGGTTGGCCATAATTCCCATGTCCTTTGCAGGTGGCCATCTGAGATGGCTATAGCGTTCAACAATTCAGACAATAATGTTGGTATTCATTTTGTTTACTTTTCTTTGCAATGTTTTGTTTTCATTTTGTGATTTTTGCTTTCAGTCAGCAGCACCCATTCTAGACACATTTTCTTTGTTTCTTTCCCTTCGCCAACACCATTCCCGGTTACCCTGGAAAACTAACATTTCTGTCTTTCAATCTCTCCGGTCTTTCACCTTATCCCAGACTTTCGTTTGTCCTTGTCCCAATCACATCTTTCTCCAAACCTATTACATTTCTAACTTTTCTCAATTCTAATGGAAGGTCACAGACCTGAAACATTAACTGTTCTCTCTCCACAGATTGTTTGCATTTTCTGTTTTTATTTCAGATTTCCATGCTCTGTGTTCATTTGATTATTTTCCAGTTGACTGGTAAAACCAAGAGAAGGTAGGGATTGTGTGGCCGAGTAACTGACGTTTATGGGAGCGTCATATGCACAATTTTGTTGCCACATTGCCCTACATTACTTCAAAGGGACTTCATGAGACGAGAATCATTTTGACAGTCCCGAGATTGTGAAATGTACCAAATAAATGAAAATTATTTATAAAAGAGGGATTACTTAAAGAAGGATCCAAAGTCTTACCTATTAATTCCCCCATTCTCTGTCTTTGTGTTTTCAGTTGCTTGGTGAAATCTATCCTTCTCTCATGATCGTCAAGCTCATCATCACTGATCAGATCTTCTTCATTCAATTCAGACACTGAAATATCGCTTCTTCCGCATGAGTGAAGGGGAATGAAGTCGGCTTGGGCTCGAGCCACCTGTCTCTTTTTACGGGCAGCACGAATGTACCTGGCATTTGGAATCTCACCTGCACTGAACAGAATATATAGCGAGGACAAGAAACAAAATCTATACAAAAGATACAAAATGCAACATTTTAAAGCAAACAACAGAAAACCAGGACTTTAGCTCCTTTGATTCATAGTTTGGTTACAAATCTGTACTTTTAAGACCATGGTGCCATTTTTCAGCACACTTCTTCAGCCAAAACATGCCACCAATATTAACCAAATGCATTTACACAGGCCATGCTCCACCGCTTTTGTAAGTTATCACTTGCGAACGATTTACTTATTTTCTAAATTATTTTCATTTGGACTAAATGAAAAGCACAAACCAATCCTGATGACAGAAAACATCAATATAATTGATGTTCTCCCATCTTGCAGAGTGATCTAGGGGTGCACTGCTTATCAAGATTGTAGAATGAAAAGTGCACATTTATATAACTCCTTTAACATAGTAAAATATCCCAAGGCACTGTCATAGAAAGTGTAATAGAATAAATATTGTCACCAAGTCAAAGGAGACATCAGAACAAGTGACCAAATGCATGGCCAAAGAGATAAGTTGTATGCAGCATCTTAAAAGGACCGGAAGCTAGAGGCCAAGACATTTGTGGAGGAAAATCCAGAAAATAGGACTTGGATGGTTTAAGGCACAGACGTCAATGATGGAAGGAAGCCAGTCAGGGATCTATAAGTGGCCAGTAGAAGACGACAGACTTTCAGAGGGTTACAGGACTGGAGGAAGTTACAAGGGTAGAGGTGCAAGGCTGACCACTGGATGTGGGTGGACTGCAAAGCTTTGATCTGATCCATTGGTTGTGGGGTCACTTAACTCAATCATGCTGGTTGTACTGATTAGCATGTATGTAGCCCTGTGTTTTAGCTTCACCAGTTAGCACCTCATTTTTATGTTTACTTAGTGCTGCTCATGAAATGCTCTCCTCCACTCCTTATTGAAAAAGAGTCAGTCCCCTGCCTAGATGGTCATGGAAGAGGGAGATGTGTTAGGTCGTGGGGCCACAGATTGTGATGGAATATAATTCTGCTGCTGCCTCACTCTCCTCATGCCTACCCCCACCTTGTAATAAATATTTTCTGAGCTTTATTCAGTGCTTCTACTTTTTTTAAAGCTGTGAGCAGTGCCCTAAGTGCAGCCTAATAGTACCAGCAACCATTTGGAGGGAGTAGAGAAGCTGGAGTTATTCTCCTTAGAAAGGAGAAATTTGAGAGTTTGATAGGGTAACTGCTTCTATTGGAAGGTTAGTTAGTGACCAGCGGACACAGATTTAACAATGTAACTGGCAACAAAAATCCAGCAAGGAAAGGAGCATTCTTTTGCACATGATGTGATAATGATTTGAATGTACTACCTGAAAATGCGATTCAGATCCCTATTCAAAGGAAATGTGATAACTACTTGAAAAGGACAAACCTGTGGGGCTATAAGAGACACGTGACTAATTGGATAGCTCTTTCAAAGAAGCAGCACAGAGACAGCAGACATAATAGTCTCCTTCTGTGCTGCATGATAGTATTCAATGGACCAGCTTCACTACTTTTGAATTCGATATGCTGCTCATGAATGCTATGCAGTGAGCTCTGCTGCACAATCGGTGTATATGAGCAATGAGCACACCCTGCTGCAGAAAAATAAGAAAAGGTGCTTTGCGTATAAACACTCCTCGTCTGCAAATGAGAAGAGCAACTAATGCCCTAACCTCTCCTTTTGTTTTACCAAACTAACAAGAGTAATAATATTAATGCTTATTAGGGTGCATATGGATTTCCATACCTGGTTGTATATTGTGCTGGAATGCCCTGCATGTCTCAGGTTCACCAAACCCTGAACCAATCTCCTCTTCATTTTCTGTATGCACTTCCACTGTTTCTTCCTCAGAACTGCTTCCCTTTTGAAACTTTGTCTGTGTAGAATCATGAAGAATTTTCTCATCTAGTCAAAGAGAATACAGTATACATCAGTAACAATAAATCTGCATATGAAAGACAGGGCATAGTCCAAGTCACTTGATTTATCATACACTGCTGTATTTCTCAGCATTTGGTATCTAAATTTTACACAACTGTTGTCGGTAAGCTTAACAGAACACAATAAATCTTCAAACCGTAATTTTTGCTTCACCCGCACGCAAAAGGAAGTTCCTTTTTAATCTTCCCGCAGTAGCCAAGTTACGATAAAGGGTTAGAGATCAATGTGAACCAGTTTCAATTCCAACGTGAACCAGTTTCAACAAAAGATTTTATTTAGGGGTGAAAAGGTAGTGAATCAAAGTCATGGTTTCGAGGAGTAGCACAGCAGGTAGCACTGTCGCTTCACAGCTCCAAAGTTCCAGGTTCGATTCCCGCTTGGGTCATTGTTTGTGTGGAGTCTGCACGTTCTCCCAGTGTCTGCGTGGGTTTCCTCCGGGTGCTCCGGTTTCCTCCCACAAGCCCCGGAAGACGTGCTGTTAGGTAATTGGACATTCTGAATTGTCCCTCCGTGTACCCGAATTAAAACAAAATAACAGACAAGTTACAAGACTTGCAGGTGTCTCGAGGAATAACGAGATGCAATTTTCCCAGTAACAAGACGAGCAGGCATCAAGAGACTTTGAGATTCGCCATATCAGAAACATTGTTTACCCAAGGTCTATGGGGCTATACAAATGGTAACTTCTCAAGGCAAGGAATTTGAGATGTTGACAGCCAAAATCACAAGGTGGGATATCAAAGAGAGGGAACAGTATAACTGCTAACACTCTAATTGGAGATGCAGTTCTTCATCCAACAGTCAGACAGGCCACCTTGTGCATTAGCACAGTGGTTAGCATTGTTGCTTCGCAGCGCCAGGGTCCCGCATCCAAATCCCACTTGGTTCACTGTCTGTGCGGAGTCTGCACATTCTCCCAGTGTCTACGGGTGCTCTGGTTTCCACCTACGGTCCAAAGATTTGCGGTTAGGTGGATTTGCCATGCTAAATTGCCCCTTAGTGTACAAAGATATGCAAGTTGGGTGAATTGGCCATGCTAAATTGCCCCTTAGTGTCCAAATATGTGCAGGTTAGATGGGGATAGGGTGGGCGAGTAGGCCTGTGTAGAGTGCTCTTTCGGAGGGTTAGTGCAGATCCATTGGGTCGAATGGCCTCTTTCGGCACTGTAGGGATTCTCAAGATATACAACTCCAAATGTTTTAGTGATGCTGGTAAAGTTTACCTTTTGCGATATCCTCATCTTTTTCGACATTAGTCTGTTTTTCATTTTTCCAATATGATGAAAATAAAATGGTATTTTCAGTCTTCTTTACTTTAAATTCTTCTTCACCCTCTACATTTTAGAAAAAAAAGTAGTGTTTATTGGTTCCATGGTTAGAGGTGAATAAAATTATCAGATGAAACTATCACACAGATTCTCCTTCTAATGTACCCCTCTACTGGTCATGAAAAAATATTATAATTGAACAGTCATTGAAAAGACAGATGCCTTCCTGCCAGTGAGATACAAGATTGAATTTTGTTAGCATTATGAAATTCAGTAAGTGTCTTGTAAGGTAAAGGTAAAGTCTCCATAGACCACCCACAACCTTCCAACTGAGACAAGCAGACACATGGAACGGTTGAAAGTTAAACACATCCATGTTTTCAGGTGAAGCCTGGCTACTGGCTGTAGTGTGTTTCCAGGAAGGTCAGTGTCAGCAATGGGCTAAACATTGCGGGAAGGTTTCCTCTGGTCACTAAACACTGCACATCCCAACGTGTATGGAATTGTACCCCAATACGCTTGCAGCCTCACTCCAGCAGCCATGGAGACATATGCTGACATGTTTGGAAGTGTACCTGGATTTGTGTGCAGCACATACACCAACGTATTTACAGCTGATACCCAACATGTGTGGAGCAGGTACACCAACATTTGTAGAGCCCATATCCCAAACCGTATGGAGCCCATAGGCAACATGTGTAAATCAGGTACTCAAACATATGTGGAGTCCGTGCATTGACATGTGTGAATCAGGTATGCTAACACCTGTTATGTCAATGCCTTCGGTGGGCAAGGGAATGAAACTAGAGGTGAAGTGAAAAATATTTGAAATTTCACGTTCATTTAAGATAATTGGTGGCAACAGGCCAAAATCATGGGCAGCACGATAAACGACTGGCTTTTGAAATCACTTCTCACAGCATCTTCCCATGCAATCGTAGAAGCTCCAACACCTGCCCTTTTACCTCCTCCAATTTGGTCTACTATATTCGCTGCTCCAATTGCAGTCTCCTGTACAATGGGGAGACTAAACGCAGAATGGGCGGCCGCTTTATGGAATAATTTCACTCAGTCCACAATTATTACCTTGACCTTGCTGTCACATCTTCCCCCCTCCCCCCAATTTGCCACTTAAGTTTTGCTTTCATAGAGTGGTGACCCTTGTTCTGCTGTCTTACCTTTACCACTATCAACACCTTCTTCAGGTCTTTAACATAACTATTAAAACCCCTTTTATCTTGTGCTCATAACATCCTTGGTGATCACTCCTGAATTTCTACCAACCCCGACCTTCTATTTTGCTACACAGAAGATGGCACCGGAGCGAGGTGACTCCCTGCGAGCTCTCCCCAACAGATCCACTTTTTATTTACAGACAGTGACCCAAAACGGGAATCGAACCTGGGACACTGGTGCTGTGAAGCAACAGTGCTAACCACTGTGCTCTGTGGTCCGCAAGTGCACATCTAAACACTCTTAGGGTCTCTACTTCCACTACCCATTCAGGCAACGAGTTCCAGACTCCTATCACCTTGGGTAAAAAAAAATTTCCTCACATCCCCTCTAAACCTCCTGTCTACTCTACCTATGCCCTTCAATTTTATACATCTCAATGAAGTCCACCCCAGCAGTCTCCTCTGCTCAAAGGAAAACAACCCCAGTCTATCCAATCTCTCTTCCCAACTAAAACTCTCTCCAACCCAGACAACAAAGAGCAATACAGCACAGGAACAGGCCTTTCGATCCTCCAAGCCTGTACCAGTCAGGATACCAACCTTGGCCAAAACCCTCAGCACTTCCTTGTGCCGTATCCCTCTTGCCATCCTTTTCATGTATTTGTCAAGATGTCTTTTTTTAACGCTGTTAATTCATCAGCTTCCACAACCTCCCCTGGCAACATGTTCCAGGCACTCACCACCCTCTGTGTAAAATACCTGCCCTGCACATATCCTCTAAACTTTGCCCCACGAACCTTGAACCAATGCCCCCTGATGACTGACCCCTTGACCCTGTGAAAGAGTGTCTGCCCATCCACTCTATCCATGCCCTCATAATCTTGTAAACCTGTGTCAGGTCACCCCTCAACCTCCATCTTTTTTTTTAAACATAAATTTAGAGTGCCCAATTCATTTTTTCCAATGAAGGGGCATTTTTTTGTGGCCAATCCATCTACCCTGCACATTTTTGGGTTGCGAGGGCGAAGCCCACACAAACACGGGGATGTGCAAACTCCACACGGACAGTGACCTAGGGCCGGGATCAAACCAGAGACCTGTGAGCCATGAGGCAGCTGTGCTACGCACTGCACCACAGGCTGCCCACTACCTCCGTCTTTCTAATGAAAACAGTCCGAGTCTATTCAGCCTCTCCACATAGCTAACACCCTCCGGACCAGGCAACCTCCTCGTAAACCACTTCTGCACCCTCTCCAAAGCCTCCACATCCTCCTTCTGGTATTGTGGCGCCCAGAATTGTGCACAATATTCCAAGTGCGGCCTTACCAAGATTCGATACAACTGTAGCATGACTTTGCCAGTTTTTATACTCAATGCCAGTCCCAATGAAGGCAAGCATTCCGTATGCTTTCTTCACTACCGTGTCCACTTGTGTTGCCACTTTCAAAGATCTGTGGACCTGCATGCCCAGATCTCTCTGACTTTCTATATTCCGAAGAGTTTTGCCATTTACAGTATATTTCCCCTGTGTTAGACCTACCAAAATGCATTACCTCACATTTGCCATTTATTTGCCCAAGTCTCCAACCTATCTACGTCCTGCTGTATCCTCTGACAATCCTCAACACTATCTGCCCACTCCACCAACCTTGGTGTCATCTGCGAACTTACTAATCAGACCAGCTACGTTTTCTTCCAAATCGTTTATATATACTATAAACAACAGAGACCCTCAGCACAGATCCCTGTGGAACACCACTAGTCACAACCTTCCATTCAGAAAAACACCCTTCTTACTGCTACCCTCTGCCTTCTGTGACCCGAGCCAGTTCTGTACTCATCTTGCCACCTCACCTCTGATCCCGTGACTTCACCTTTTGAAGCAGTCTGCCATGAGGCACCTTGTCAAAGGCTTTACTGAAGTCCATGTAAACAACATCCACCGCCCTCCCCCCATCAATCATCTTTGCCACCTGCTCAAAAAACTTGATCACGTTAGTGAGGCATGACCTCCCCTTCACAAAACCCGGAGAGCCCCCTTTCCAGTGCTATCACATCCTTCCAATAATGTGGATTCTAGCTGTGACCTAACCAACATTTTATACATTTCCAGCATAATTCCCCTGCTCTATGCCTTGGCTAATAAAGGCAAGTATACCAAATGCCTTCTTAACCACTGTATTCAGACTTCCGGTTGCGGCTATGCGGAGCTAAGTCGCCGTTCGGCAGCTCCCGCTAGAAACAGACTTTTGGGCTCTTTTTAGGGCCCCCAACGGTACTTTTTCGACAATTCCCAGAGTGGGAAGGGGACAGCAATATTACCCCGGCACTGTATGGATTGGACCAGGAGTGGAGCGGTGAAAAAAGTGGAATTGGAGCAGAGAAAGGTGCGAGGGAGGAAGACCAAGATGGTGGCGGGTGGAGACCAGGCAGCGTGGGCGCAGTGGTCACAGGAGCAGCAGGAGTTTCTCCAGCGCTGCTTCACAGAGCTGAAGGCAGAGCTGCTGGAGCCCATGAAGGCGTCAATTGACAAGCTGCTTGAGACCCAGACAGCCCAAGGGGCGGCAATCCGGAAGGTCCGGCAAAAGATCTCGGAGAATGAGGACGCGATATTGGGCCTGGCGGTGAAGGTGGAGGTGCACAAGGCGCTCCATAAGAAATAGCAGGCGAAGTTCGAGGACATGGAGAATCAGTCGAGAAGAAAGAATCTGCGGATTCTGGGTCTCCCGGAGTGACTGGAAGGATCGGATGTAGGTGCCTACGTGGTCACCATGTTCAAGACGCTGATGGGAACGGGGGCCTTCCAGGGGCCCCTGGAGCTGGAGGGGGCCCATCGAGTGCTGGTGAGGAGGCCCAAGCCCAGCGAGCTGCCGCAGGGGGTGCTGGTGCGGTTCCACCGGTTCGCGGACAGAGAATGTGTGTTAAGGTGGGCCAATAAAGAGTGGAGCAGCAGGTGGGAGAACGCAGAGGTCCGGATTTATCAGGACAGAGCGCGGAGGTGGCTAAGAAGAGGGCCGGGCACAATCGGGCTAAGGCGGTGCTGCACCGGAGAGGGGTGAAGTTCGGCATGTTGCAGCCGGCGCAACTGTGGGTCACCTACAGGGAACGTCACCATTATTTCGAGACGCTGGAGGAGGCGTGGACCTTTATTCAGGCCGAAAAGCTGGACTCGGATTGAGGGCCGGGGACGAGGGAACGCTGAGGGGGGATAGTTGGGACTGTTGTGTTGTGTTGGGGGGGGATTTTGTGGTTAGGTTGGGCAATGTTTCTTCTCTGTCTGTCGGGTGGTTCGTTGGGGGGGGGGGGGGGTTAAAGCCTGTGGGCGTCAGTGGCTGGAAATGGGGATGGAGCCGGGGGAATTGTTACTGGAAAGGGAGCTATGCCAGAGGGGGCAGGGTCAGGTGAGTGGAAAGCGCGGGCCTTTTCCAGCGCTGAGAGTGGATGGGTGTCGGGTCGGGGGAGAGCCCGCTGATGGACAGGAGAGGGAGGGGAGATTCCCACACAGGGGGGGTCGATGGAGCGGCAGGAGTGGCCGAGGTCAGCAGGAGTCGGCTGACTCACGGGAGTGCAATGGGGGGAGCTATGCAGCTGGGGGGGACCTGGCTTTGGGGGGGGGGGGGGGGGGTAGCTTCTGGAATGGCCAAGGGGGAGCTGGAGTCTGTAGAGGTGGTCGGGGCGGGGGGTCTGCCGCTGGGGGAACGGGAAATCTATGGCTAGTCTGGGGTGGGGGGGGCTGATCCGGCTGATAACCTGGAATGCAAGAGGCCTGAACGGACCGGTCAAACGGGGCCATGTGTTCGCGCACCTGAAGGGGCTGAAGGCAGATGTGGTCATGCTCCAGGAAACGCATCTGTGGGTGGCAGATCAGGTAAGGCTGAGAAAGGGGTGGGTAGGGCAGGTGTTCCATTCGGGGCTGGATGCAAAAAATCGGGGGCTGGCGATTTTGGTGTGGATGCAGGTGTCGTTTGAGGCGTTGAGCATCGTGGCAGACAATGGAGGTAGGTATGTGATGTGGTAAGCTGCAGGGGGTGCAGGTGGTCTTGGTAAATGTATACGTCCCGAATTGGGGCGCCGCGGGGTTCATGCGGCGCATGTTGGGCCGGATCCCAGACTTGGAGACAGGGGGCTTGATAATGGGTGGGGGGGGGGGGGGACGACGGGGGGGGGGCGACTTCAATACGGTGCTGGATCCGGCATTGGATCGCTCTAGGTCGAAGACAGGCAGAAGGCCGGCGGCGGCCAAGGTGCTGAGGGGGTTTATGGACCAGATGGGAGGAGTGGATCCGTGGAGGTTTGCGAGGTCAGCGGCCAGGGAATTCTCATTCTTCTCCCATGTTCATAAGGTCTACTCTCGGATTGACTTTTTTGTAATGAGCAGGGCGCTGATTCCAAGGGTGGAGGACACAGAATATTCAGCGATAGCCATCTCTGACCATGCCCCGCATTGGGTGGACCTTGAGCTGGGGAAGGAGAGAGACCAGCGCCCACTGTGGCGCTTGGAGGTGGGGTTGTTGGCGGATGAGGAGGTGAGCGGGCGGGTCCGGGGGTGTATAGAGAGGTATCTGGAGGCCAATGATAACGGGGAGGTGCAGGTAGGGGTGGTCTGGGAGGCGCTGAAGGCGATGGTCAGGGGAGAGCTGATCTCCATCATGGCCCACAAAGAGGGGAGGGGAGGAGAGGAGAGAGAGGGTGAGGCTAGTGGGGGAGATGGTCAGGGTGGATAGGAGGTACTCAGAGGCCCCGGAGGAGGGATTACTACTTAAGGAGTGGCGCAGCCTCCAGGCCGAGTTTGATCTGTTGACCACCAGGAAGGCGGAGGTGCAGTGGAGGAAGGCACAAAGGGCGGTGTACGAAAACGGAGAGAAGGCTAGCCGGATGCTGGCACACCAGCTTCGGAAGCGGGAGGCAGGAGGGAGATCGGGGGAGTGAGGGAGGTAGGGGGGAGCACGGTGCAAAGTGCGGTGGGTATTAATGGGGTCTTTAGGGACTTCTACAAGGGACTGTATCGGTCTGAGCCCCCATTGGAGGAGGGGGGGGATGGGTCGCTTCCTGGATCAGCTACGGTTCCAGAGGGTAGAGGAGGGGCAGGTGGCGGGGCTGGGGGCGCCGGTTGGGTTTGAGGAACTGGTCAAGGGACTAGGGAGTATGCAGGCGGGGAAGGCACCGGGGCCAGATGGGTTCCCGGTGGAATTCTATAAGAAGTACGTGGACCTGTTGGGCCCGCTGCTGGTAAGGACTTTCAACGAGGCAAGGGAGGGGGTGTCCTGCCCCCGACGATGTCTAGGGCGCTGACTTCTCTCATTCTGAAGCGGGACAAGGACCCCTTACAGTGTGGGTCGTATAGGCCGATTTTACTCCTTAATGTAGATGCGAAGCTGCGAGCAAAGATATTGGCCATGAGGATCGAGGACTGTGTTTCGGGGATTATACACGAGGATCAGACGGGTTTTGTGAAAGGGAGGCAGTTGAATACCAATGTACGTAGGCTCCTGAATGTAATTATGATGCCGGCAGTGGAGGGGGAGGCGGAGATAGTGGCGGCTATGGACGCGGAGAAGGCCTTTGATAGGGTGGAGTGGGGGGTACCTGTGGGAGGTGTTGAGGAGGTTCGGGGAGGGGTTCATCAGCTGGGTGAGGCTGCTGTACGAGGCACCGGTGGCAAGTGTGGCCACGAACAGGAGGAGGTCGGAATATTTCCGGCTATACCGAGGAACAAGGCAGGGGTGTCCTCTATCCCCCCCTACTCTCTGCGCTGGCGATTAAGCCCCTGGCCATGGTTTGAGGGAGTCTAGGAACTGGAGGGGGTTGGTGCAAAGGGAGGAACACCGGGTATCGTTATATGCAGACAATCTGCTATTGTATGTGGCGGACCCGGTGGGGGGAATGCCGGAGGTGATGAGGATTCTTTGGGAGTTTGGGGATTTCTCCGGGTATAAGCTCTACATGGGGAAGAGCGAGCTGTTCGTGGTGCATCCGGGAGACCAGGAGAAGGGGATTGGTGAGCTTCCGCTAAAAAGGGCAGAAAGGAGTTTTAGATACCTGGGGGTTCAGGTGGCTAGAAGCTGGGGGGCCCTGCATAAGCTCAACTTAACAAGGCTGGTGAAGCAAATGGAGGAGTTCAAAAGGTGGGATATGCTGCCGCTCTCCCTGGCGGGAGGGTGCAGTCGGTTAAAATGACAGTGCTCCCGAGGTTTTTGTTTTTGTTTCAGTGCCTCTCCATCCTGATCCCCAAGGCCTTCTTTAAGCGGTTCGTGTGAGCGAAGAAGACCCCGAGGGTGTTTCTGGAGCAGAGCAGGGACAGGGGGGCTGGCGTTGCCTAACCTCTGCGGGTGCTATTGGGCTGCCAACGTAGCGATGCTACGCAATTGGGTAATGGAGGGGGAGGCATGGAAGAGGTTGGAGATGGCATCCTGTGTGGGCACGAGCCTGGGGGCGCTGGTAACAGCACCGCTGCCGTTCCCTCCGACGAGGTACACTACGAGCCCGGTGGTGGCAGCGACCCTCAAAATCTGGGGGCAATGGAGACGCCACAGGGGGGAGGTGGGGGCTTCGGTGTGGTCCCCGATAGGGGAGAACCATCGGTTTGACCCGGTGAAATTGGATGGGGAGTTCCGGATCTGGTACAGGGCAGGTATTAGGAGGATGGGAGACCTTTTCATTGACGGGAATTTTGCGAGCCTTGGGGAGCTGGAGGAGAAATTCGGGCTCCCCCCTGGAAATGCCTTCAGATACATGCAGGTAAGGGCGTTCGTTAGGCAGCAAGTTGTGGAGTTTCCGCTGCTGCCGGCACGCAGGGTCCAGGATAGGGTGCTTTCGGGGGTGTGGGTTGGAGAGGGTAGGATCTCGGCAACTTATCAGGTGATGCAGGAGGAGGAAGAGGAGGCCTCGGCGGAGGAGTTAAAAGGTAAGTGGCGGGAGGAGCTGGAGGAGGAGACCGACGAGGGTATGTGGGCGGATGCCCTGGGAAGGGTAAATTCTTCCTCCTCTTGCACGAGACTCAGCCTGATACAATTTAAGGTGCTGCACATGACCGGGGCAAGGCTGAGCTGGTTTTTGGGAGTGAGGACAGATGTGTGAGTTGTTCGGGGAGTCCAGCAAACCACACCCACATGTTCTGGGCATGCCCAGCGTTGGAGGAGTTCTGGAGGGGTGTAGCGAGGACAGTGTCAAGGGTAGTGAATTCCAGGGTTAAGCCAAGCTGGAGGCTCGCAATATTTGGGGTGTCAGATGAGCCGGGAGTGCAGGAGGCGAAAGAGGCCGGTATTCTGGCCTTTGCGTCCCTGGTAGCCCGGCGAAGGATTCTGCTTCAGTGGAAGGATGCGAGACTCCCAAGCATGGAATCCTGGATTAATGACATGGCAGGGTTTATTAAATTGGAGAGGGTGAAATTTGCCTTAAGGGGATCTGTGCAAGGGTTCTTCAGGCGATGGCACCCGTTCCTAGACTTCCTGGCAGAGCGTTAAGAGATGGTCAGCAGCAGCAGCAACCGGGGCCCGGGGGGGGGGGATGTTCGTGTCTGGTTGGGGATTTATTGTTTACTGGTTAACGTTTATTTGTTTATTTATGCACTTTTGCTCTTGTTTTATTATTTGTGTAAAGGGGGGGTTTCTATTTTTCCTTTCTGTTATTTATAATATGTGAAAATTTTGAATAACAATTATTTAAAGAAAAACACTGTATTCACCTGCCCTGCTATCTTAAGGGACCGGTGTACATGCACACCAAGGTCTCTCTGATCCTGGGTGCTTTCCAGGGTCCTGCCATTCATCATCCCTTTGCCTTGTTTGTCCTGCCTGAGTGCATCACCTCACACTTATTTAGATTGAATCCCATTTGCGACTGATCAGCCCTTCTCTATCCTCCTGTAATCTGAGGCTACCCTCATTATTTACCACCCCATTGATTTTCATAATCATCTGCAAACTTACTGATCAACCCTCCTAATAATAATAATAATCTTTATTAGTGTCACAAGTAGGCTCACATTAACACTGCAATGAAATTACTGTTACAATCCCCTAGTTGTCACACTCCAGCGCCTGTTCAGGTACACGGAGGAAGAATTCAGAATGTCCAATTCACCTAACAAGCACATCTTTCGGGACTTGTGGGAGGAAAACGGAGCACCGGGAGGAAACCCAAGCAGACCGGGGAGAATGTGTAGTTCCGCACAGACAATGACCCAAGCCAGAAATCGAACCCGGGTTCCTGGCACTGTGAGCAACAGTGCTAACCACCGTGCTTCCGTGCCTCCCTATATCCAAGTCTAAAACATTCATATAAACCACAAACAGCAAGGGACCCCACTGGACACAGGCCTCCAGTCAGAAAAACACCCTCGACCATCATCCTCTGATTCCTAATACTCAGCCAATTCTGCTAAATTTCCATGGATCCCGTGGGCTCTTATTTCACGATCAGTCTTCCATGTTGGACCTTATCAAAAGCCTTGCTGAAGTCCAAGTAGACGACGTCAAATGAATTGCCCTCCCCAACACACCTGATCAACTCTTTGAAAAATTAAATCTAGTTGGTCAGACATGACCTCCCCTTAACAAAACCATGCTGACCGTTCTTGATTAATCCCCACCTCTCCAAAGGCAGACTAATTCACTGTCTCTCAGAATTGCTCCCAATAATTTCCCCCACTGGTGAGACATAGTATTGAATGCATACTTTGGTTCTGTCTTCACAAATGAGGGCACAAATCAGATCCCAGAAATGTTGGAGTGTTAACGGTTTAGTGAATGGGAAGAACTGAGGGAGATCAACATTAGTAGAGAAATGGTGCTGGGAAACTGATGGGATTGAAGGTGGATAAATCCCCAGGGCCTGAGAATCTGCATCCCAGAGTGCTTAAGGAGGTGGCTCTGGAAATAGTGGATGCATTGGTGGTCACCTTCCAGGATTCTATAGACTCTGGAACTGTCCCTGCAGATTGGAGGGTAGCTCACGTCACTCCGATATTCAAAAAGGGAGGTAGAAAGAAAGCAGGGAATTATAGCCCAGTAACCCTAACATCGGTAGTGGGGAAAATGCTTGAATCCATTACCAAGGACTTTATAGCAGAACATTTAGAAAGCAGTGGCAGGATCAGTCAGAATCAGCATGGATATATGAAGGGAAAATCATGCTTGACAAATCTGTTGGAATTCTTTGAAGATGTAACCTGTACAGTTGACAAGGGGAGCCAGTCGATGTGGTATATTTTGACTTTCAGAAGGCGTTTGACAAAGTCCCGCATAAGAGATTATTGTGCAAAATTAAAGCGCATGGGATTGGGGGAAAATGTACTGAGGTGGATAGAAAACTGGTTGGCAGAGAGGAAACAAAGAGTAGGGATTAATGGGTCCTTTTCAAATTGGCAGGCAGTAACTAATGGGGTACCACAGGGATCGGTTCTGGGACCGCAGCTATTCACAATATATATTAATGATTTGAACGAGGGAACAAAATGTAACATCTCAAAGTTTGCAGATGATACTAAATTAGGTGGGAGGTTGAATTGTGATGAGGATGCAGGGATTCTACAGCAAGATCTGGACAGGTTGGGCGAGTGGGCAAACCAATGGCACATGCAGTATAATTTGGATAAGTGTAAGGTTATTCACACAGATTACTCCCCTGAATGGTTGTAAATTGGGAGCGGGGAGTGTGCAGCAGGATCTGGGTATCCTTGTGCACCATTTGCTGAAGGTTAGCATGCAGGTGCAGCAGGCTGTAAAGAAGGCTAATGGTATGTTGGCCTTCATTGCAAGAGTAATGAAGTCCAACGCCGGCATCTCCACTTCATTGCAAGAGGTTGAGTATAGAAGCAGGGATGTGTTGCTGCAATTGTACAGGACCTTGATGAGGCCACACTTGGGAGTATTGTGTGCAGTTTTGGTCTCCTTCTCAGAGGAAGGATGTTCTTGCTCTCGAGGGAGTGCAGCGAAGGTTACCAGTCTGATTCCAGGGATGGCGGGACTGTCATATGAGGAGATTGACTAGGTTAGGATTGTTCTCGCTGGAGTTCAGAAGAATGAGGGTGATCTCCTAGAGACTTATAAAATTCTAACAGGACTAGACAGGGTAGACGCAGGGAAGATGTTACCAATGATGGGTGTGTCCAGAACCAGAGGTCACAGCCTGAGGATTCAGGGTAAACCATTTCGGACAGAGATAAGGAGACATTTCTTCACCCAAAGAGTGGTGAGCCTGTGGAATTCATTGCCACAGGAAGTAGTTGATGCTAAAACTTTGAATATATTCAAGAGGTGGCTGGATATAGCACTTGAGGAGAATGGGATCAAAGGCTATGGGGAGAAAGCAGGATTAGGCTATTGAATTGGATGATCAGCCATGATCGTGATGAATGGCGGACCAGGCTCGAAGGGCCAACAGGCCTCCTCCTGCTCCTATCTTCTATGTATCTGTATGGATCTATGAGACTGACTGCCCTGTAGTTCCTGGTTTATCCCTTCCTGAATAATGACCATCCTGTAGCACCTCTCCTGTGGCCAGAGAAATTGAAAATTATCGTCAGATACACAGATTTTCCATCCAGTTCTCTCTGAACTTGGGACCACAGAGGGCTTTCAACAGGAGGGAAAAAACTCGCCCAATTCGGATCCGAGGGGAATTAAGGTAGAAACGGCACCACACAAGTTGGACTGCAGTCCCACAAAACTGTTAACTATAGCCTTAAAACGTTACGAAGTTAATTATTTCTGTCTCCTCATTTTCCAGCATTTTCTGTTTTTAATTCCAGATTTCCCACATCCGCGGTGCTTTTTTCTTGACAACCTGGTTTCTTTTGCAACATTATGGAATTGCTAGGAATAGCTTTTGAACAAACCGAAATGTGTTTATTTCCCCCCCCCCCAGAGCGATTGTTATGAAAATGGTAATTCCCAGTTCCAAATGAAAGTGGGTGATTCCTCATCACTGCATAAACGGTCCAGGTTGGGCAGGACTTGAGGCTGCCTCACAAGCGGGTTAGAATAGTATGCAGTGTGCAATAATTACCTTCCCTCTCACAGCCAACGCTCAGCAGGCTCTGGTCACGTTTCCCAATGTGACTGGCACTTTTCCCAGGCTCGTCCTGAGCCTGTTTTCTCCATTCGTCTGCAGCTTCCTCGCTCCCGCACTCAGAGGCTGAGTTGGGGCTGGAGGACTGGGCCCGGGCTGAGCTGCCGGCTGTCGGGGGGGCCTTGGAGGTGCAGCTGAAGCCCCGTTTGGGAGCGGCAGCAGCTGGAGGCTGAGGCACCTCCTGAGTGTCCTCTTCGCTGGACTCGCTCCTCCTGCGACGGAAATTCCGCTTCGGGTTCTTTCGGAACATTCTAAGGACAATCGGCCCACCGAACGCGGCGGCCCCAACGTTCGGAGCACGCGCACCGGAAGCGGGGATGGATCTTCCCACTGTAAATTTGTGAGGGGGAGGGGAGAGTTGCAGACAAACGATTATCTTCAGCACTTCAATTTAAACCTCAGTAGCAACGCAAAAGATAACCAAGGATGAGCAATAAAATTATTGGTGCGAAATATTTGCATTTATTTTGTGTTAAAGCATCATCGAAGAATTATATTTTATCTGTCCAACCCAGTATTTTAAATCAGAGATTCTGGGATTTTACAGCTGTTTGTAGCAAACATTGTGTCATGATATGCACATAATGAAAGTCTTACAACAGCAGGTTAAAGTCCAACAGGTTTGTTTCAAACACTGGCTTTCGGAGCACTGCTCCTCCGAAAGCTAGTGTTTGAAACAAACCCTTTGGACTTTAACCTGGTGTTGTAAGACTGTGCTCACCCCAGTCCAACACCAGCATCTCCACATCATGAGATACAGACAGGCAGTGGCAGACACCCATTACAGCCAATCAACACACCGAACAGAACACAATCAATCACCAGGCAGAACACCAGCAGGGGGTTTCCCACTATAAAACACCAGAGGCATCAACACTCCTCTTTCCATTAGTGACAACTGGAGTAACAGTCAGGGTGTATATATCAGTTAGCACATTCTACACGTATCTCAGAGCTAGTGTGGTCTAGTTAGTTACAGTAAGCACGGTTAGATTAGTTGAGTGTCAAACCCACAGCGAACTGTGTGCACTACTTAACACGTTCAATAAAGTGTATTGAACCAACACCAAAGTTTAGAGTCTACTTTCAAGTACAACTGCATCCAGTTGCAGTTCGTGTTACCCCTGGGGGATTAAGTGGCTTACCTTGAATGATTCTGTGATGACCAGCAAGTGCCTTCCAGCGGCATGGAGAAGATCCAGGCCCCTCCACAGCTACGGATCTTCGGCAATCTCGGCGCCAATTGGCGGGTCTTCAAGCAAAGGTTCTTTCTCTACATTGAGGCCTCTGACCTCGAGGATGCGTCCGATGACAGAAAAATCGTGCTGCTCCTAGCAACTGCAGGGGACCAAGCCATCCAGATTTCCAACTCACTTAATTTTACCGATGGCCGACAAGACCAAATTCAAGACCATTTTGGAGAAGTTCAACAGTGACTGTGAAGTCGAAACAAACGAGACCTTTGAGCGCTATCTTCCAGCAACGCCTTCAGGGTAAGGATGAACCGTTCCAATCCTTTCGAACTCATCTCCGTATATTAGCGCAGTCCTGCAATTAAGGTGCAACCGATGATTCCATGATTAGGGATCAGATCGTGTTTGGAGTGCACTCCAATTCCTTGCGGGAGCAACGCCTCAAAATTAAGCACATGACCCTGCCAGTCGCAATCGAGACGTGTATAGTGCATGAGCATGCGCAAAATCGGTACTCCCGCTTCAAGTAGGCAGAATACGAAAAACTTGCCTCCCACGAGACAGAGAGTGTACAGGCCATCGCCCGGATGCAGCGCCTCAGTATCGATGAAAGCGGCCATTTTGCACGCTTTTCCCAGGGCCCCACGCATGCGCAACACGAACGGGAGAACGAAGCAGACGAAAACCAAACTGTGCAGGTGCGAACATCGGCTGACTGCACTGCGCATGTGCGGCGACACTCGGAACGTAATGCGTCAATGACATGACGTGGCCGAACTGCGGCACCACCCACTTCAAGCGGCAATGCCCTGTAAAAGGCAGGCGATGTTTAAATTGTGGGAAGCCTGGACATTATGCAGCCTTGTGCAGGTCTGTACCACCAGTCAAGGGCCAGCGATCCCAATTTCAACGCAAGCGTGTTCGATGTGTACAGCAAGGTTTACTGGATTCTGATCCTGGTAGCACTACGGATCCAGAGGACGAATGCCTGGAGTCCCCCTATCGTGTGGGCATCATCACTGCACGTGAGTATGCCTCCTCAAATTCAGCAAGATGCCTATCTATCCTCAATGTGGATTCCGCAGACGAATAGCGTGCTGTCATACAAGTTAATCGATGCAGCATCCAGTTCAAGCCGGACACTGGTGCTTCTGCCAATCTCATCTCTCCAACTGATTTTGACTGCATTAAAAAGCAACCCAAAATTCTTCCGCCAGCCTGCCAGCTCCTTGATTATAATGGAAATGCCATAACTGCACTAGGATCTTGTCATCTATTTGTCTCCAACAAGACCATCAATGTCACACGGCGATTCGAAATCATCAAGCCTGATAAGGCATCCCTGCTCAGTGCCAATGCATGCAAGCTACTCGACCTTGTACAGCAAGTCCATGCCATGTCTTATTTCAATGTGGATCTTCAGGCTGACATTGATGACATCCTTGCCCAATATCCGGATGTGTTTGATGGAATGGGCACTCTGCCATACTGCTACAAGATCCTACTCGGGCCTGATGCCACGCCTGTATTCCATGCACCACGACGGTGCCGGCTCCTCTGAACGAATGTTAAAGGCTCAGCTACAGGAGCTCCAAGACCAGGGCATCATCTCCTAAGTGACGGAACCAACTGACTGGGTCAGCTCGATGGTCTGTGTGACGAAGCCCTCAGGAGAGTTGCGGATATGCATAGATCCCAAAAATCTTAACCAGAACGTAATGCGGGAACACTGCCCTATCCCGAAGTGGGAGGAACTGACCAGTGAGATGGCACATGCCAAATTCTTCACGAAGCTAGATGCATCACGTGGTTTCTGGCAGATACAACTGGACTAGTCCAGCAGGAAGTTCTGCAGGTTCAACACACCATTTGGCAGGTACTATTATAACTGTATGCCGTTCGGCATTGTCTCAGCCTCTGAAATCTTCCACAGGATCATGGAGCAAATGATGGAGGGCATTGAGGGTGTGCGTGTCTACGTAGATGATGTAATCATATGGTCCACGACCCCGAGGAACACATATCTCGTCTCAAACAAGTCTTTCGACGTGTCCATACAAACGGCCTCAAGCTGAACAAGGCCAAATGCTCCTTTGGCATGTCTTCCATCAAGTTCTTGGGTGACCAGATATCCCAGCAGGGTGTGCGACCAGATTCGGACAAGGTCAAGGCCATTAACACCATGAAGACCCTGGAAAACAAGAAGGCGGTATTTCGCTTCCTCGGAATGGTGAACTTCTTGGGAAAATTAATTCCCAACTTGGCCTCACACACCACGGCTCTCAGACATCTGGTGAAGAAGTCAACTGCATTCCAGTGGCTACCCACACATCAAGCAGAGTGGCTCGAGCTCAAAGCAAAGCTCACCACTGCTCCGGTACTAGCGGTTTTTGACCCGGACAGGGAAACAAAAATCTCCACGGACACAAGCCAGGACGGCATTGGTGCGGTGCTCCTCCAGAGGGATGACTCCTCGTCCTGGGCTCCCATCTGTTTATGCGTCAAGGGCCATGACTCCTACTGAACAGATACGCCCAAATAGAAAAAGAGTGCTTGGGCCTCCTAACCGGCATTGTAAAGTTCCATGACTACGTCTACGGTCTACCTACATTCACCGTGGAGACTGACCACAGACCCTTGGTCCATATCATTCATAAGGACTTGAATTACATGATGCCCAGGCTTCAGCACATTCTACTTCGACTCCGAAGGTACGAATTTGAGTTAGTATACACACCAGGCAAGGAGCTGGTAATTGCGTGGCCTGTCCCGCTCCATCACCTGTCCCTGTGAATAGGTTGACTTCATCCGCCAGATTGAGGCACAGGTGCAGCTGTGTGCCAGCAACCTCCCAGCCTCAGATGAAAGAGTGATCAGCATTCATGAAGAGACTGCCAAAGACCCTCCTCTGCAGCATGTAATGCATCACCTTGCAAATGGCTGGCAAAAAGGGCAATGCCCTCAGTTCTTTAATTTTTTATCATTTTTTTAGTTTTTATAAATTTAGAGTAACCAATTCATTTTTTCCAATTAAGGGGCAATTTAGCATGGCCAATCTACCTAGCCTGCACATCTTTGGGTTGTGGGGGCGAAACCCACGCAATGACAGGGAGAATGTGCAAACTCCACAGGACAGTGACTCAGAGCCAGGATTGAACTTGGGACCTCGGTGCCGTGAGGCATCAGGGCTAATCCACTGCACCACCGTGCTGCCTCCCACAGTTCTTTAATGTGAAGGATGACCTGACAGTCATCGAGGGGATCCTCCTCAAGCTATATTGTATCATTATTCCTCACAGTCTCAGAGCTTAGTGCTCAAACAAATCTACGAGGGACACCTAGGTGTTGAAAAGTATAGGCGCAGGGCCCGGCAGGCTGTCTATTGGCCTGGAATCAGCCAGGACATATCCAACATGGTCCTCAATTGTGCGACCTGCCAGCGTTTTCAGCCTGTTCAAACAAAAGAAACACTCCAGCAACACAAGATCGTCACCTCTCCTTTTTCACTCCAATGGGCGTGACTGTATGCTCATCATAGATTACTTCTCAAATTCGGAAGTTGTGAAACTGTCAGACCTCACATCAAGGACAGTCATCAAGGCCTGCAAGGAGACATTTGCCAGGCATGGCATTCCACTCACTGTCATGAGTGGCAATAGTCCCTGCTTCCACAGCCAAGAGTGGTCCAATTTCACCAAGTTGTACCAATTCAACCACATCACCTGAAGCCCAAAGGCTTTCATCCTTTCCTGCAGCATATGAGTGATGTCCCGAAGCATGGTACATTGGCAAGACCATGCAGACGCTGTGACAACGGATGAACCGACATCGCGCGACAATCGCCAGGCAGGAATGTTCCCTTCCAGTCAGGGAATACTTCAGCAGTCAAGAGCATTCCAACTCTGATCTCCGGGTAAGTGTTCTCCAATGGCGGAAACGCAAAATCGCCGAGCAGAAATTTATAGCCAAGTTCCGCAGACATGAGTACGGCCTCAACCAGGACCTTGGATTCATGTTGCATTACATTCACCCCACCACCTTCTGGCCTGGGCTTGTGAAATCTAGCAAATGTCCTGGCTTGAGACAATTCAAACCTCTTTAACCTGGGGTTACCCTATCTCTGGATCTGTAAAGACTTAATTGCCTGCAAATGCTCGCATTCAAAGCATTGTCTTGGATCTTTGATTTTGTCTATATACATGTTTCTGGAACCTACCTCTTCATTCACCTCAGGAAGGAGCAGTGCTCTGAAAGCTAGTGATTTGAAACAAACCTGTTGGACTTTAACCTGGTGTTGTAAGACTTCTTACTGTGCTCACCCCAGTCCAACGCCGGCATCTCCACTTCGTAGCAAACATTGTACAGGAATTAGTTATATAACTTCATAAAGCACAAACTGCACTAATGCTAATCAACTCAAAGTGCATTAGCATCTGCTTTACCAATGAGATTATATGAGAAAATGGGTGTAAGTTCTACCCTCTTTCTTCATAAAAACACTGAAGCTAAGAGGAATTTATATTTTTAAAAAATCAATAATTGGGTAACCAAATTGGTTAATTTGATTATAGTTCACACTTTTTTTTGCTTGCTCTTTATAAAGTCACATTTTTCAGCAATTGTCTCTGCCTTGAAATCTCAACTTTTTCTGAAATTCAGTTTATTCTTTTTGCCAAACCTCGTCTTTCCAATGTTTGCTCACTGGCCCTGGAGTAAGAAATACATGCAAACATGGCCCCGAGGGCGAAAGGGTTGGACAAGCCTGGTTTCAACCCTCCCAATAGCAAGAACAAAACAACCTGCAAACTTACACGCCTCATTTCTTAACCCATCAATCTGATTGGTTAAAGAGTTGCTTCCCTCTTCACTCGTCTGCCCACTTTACGTCCACTATTTCAAGTCATTGCCACAGAAAATATCATGCTGATTAAACGGGCAAGGGGAAGTCTAAAAGAAAAATCAGGCACAGTGAGAGGAATCTTTTGGAACCAAAGGGACAGTGGTATTGTCTGTGGACTAGTTATCCAAAGACCCAGGGCATTGTCCTGGGGACCTGAGTTTGGGATCCCACCACGGCAGATGTTGAAATTTGAATTCAATAAAAGTTTGTAATTAAAAGGCTAATGATGGCGATGAAATCATTGCCGATTGTCGTAAAAACCTACCAGATTAACTAATGTTCTTTAGTGAAGTAAATCATCTACACATTACTCCAGATCTACAGCAATGCGGTTGACTCTTCAATCCCTCTGAAATGGTCGAACAAGCCACTCACTCCATGGGCAATGGGAGATGGTGAATAAATGCTGGCCCAGCCGGCAGTACTCACACCCCATGAATACATTTTTTAAAAAACACTGTTTCGGAAAATGGTCACAAGACTTAGGAGCATACTAATCACACGAGAGAGCATAGGCATTTAGTATCAGGACGCACTTGCTTACATAAGGAGTTGGGGAATTTGTTGAATATAACTCACCTTTAACCTATACTGGTAAACTTATAAATTTCCAAATGTGCATTAATTTTATTTCAGTTTATGAATTCGAAGAGCATAATCACAGTCGACATTAGGCAAACTGGTCTACAGTTAGCCAGTTTGTTCTTTTCTCTTCTTGATCAAAGATGATGCATGTTGCTCTTGGATGTCTTGTCAGAATATGTTATTCCTGGAAGTGAACCATCCTGAAAAATCCCTAATTTAGAATATTTCTTAATTACTTAGTATTTTTTGAATTTTGTCCCTGTGAATTTAGAAAGAATGGCACCTCAGGTTGACAGATCCTTCTCAACAGTATTGAAGTGAAATTAAACACCAAATAGGTTGTTATTACAGCCCTAAACTGAAACTAGTTGGCCTGCAGAGCTGTGGTTTATAAAATAATATATTTTGCCTGAATGATTAATTTGCACCATGAGATGTATCTCCACTGTGTAGTGTCAGTGAGGAATAAACTATTGCCTCCTGAACCCAGAAAACCCAGACTTGGCTGCAAATGTTCAAAAAGTGTCAGTATTTCCCAAAGTTTATATTCTCTTACTGTTAATATTGTCCAAGCTTACATTTTGAAAACAGTCAAAAAACTGTAAAGCTTGCCTGTATGACTCCACATTGGCTCAACAATTGTATCCAGTGAGCACATGAGCCATGTAGAACAGGAAGATGCCCAGTTTGTGTGCTGTTCTGTGCAAAGTTAGCTGAAATCACCTCAGCCTTCCAGGAAGGGGAAAATCAGCCAGCATTCCATTCGTGATTGCTATGTTCCTGGAGTTTATTCCAGTATCGGGCTGAGCTATGATGCTTATTTCCTCATACACAAGCGTAATGTTTCCAATGTGCATTATCTTATTTTTGGTGTTAACCTCTTATAACAAACCAGTGATATCCCTTTTCTATCAGACAATTGAAGATTGAGTGTAAGGTCTGACAAATAATACCATTTGGGCAGCTGGTGATCAAGGATCAGTACCTCAGTTGACTATATCCTTGTTAAACCACTACTTTCAGAAACAAGGGGGGAGGAATTTGATTGGAATTGAAAAAATTATTTAGCCTGTAAGTTGTTTTCAAGATTAGAATAGAATCATAGAATCTACTGTGCAGAAGGAGGCCATTCAGCCCATCGAGTCTGCACCAGCCCTTGAAAAGAGCACCCGACGAAGCCCACACCCCATCCCCATATCCCAGCGACCCCACCCAACCATTTGTGGACACTAAGGGCAATTTAGCATGGCCAATCCACCTAACCTGCACATCTTTGGACTGTGGGAGGAAACCGGTGCACCCGGATGAAACCCATGCAGACAAGGGGATTTTGATGGGTAAGCAGAAGAGATGGAAAAATTATGATGACATCTTATAAAATGGTTAGATTTTTTTAAATGGTGGCTTGTTGCTTCTTGGTAATTTCTCTATCTTTAATTTATCCAGATATATTCAAAAGTACAAATTTGTTTAATCTTCTATTCCAAACAGCAATGGAAAGGCTGGCTGGTTTTCATCATATCTTAGCTCATATCTAACAAGAGTCCTTTCATGAACATAGTAAGTAGGCATCATTACTTTACAACACAAGAACAAAAATGTGCCCAATCGCTATGGCACCCAATGTTAAACTACTGGCAACATCACCTTGAACAATGCAATACACAAACTGCGCCACATTTTTTGAATGTACAGCAAGTTTGTTGAAATTCATATTAAGTATTAGAATGGCTGACCGCATCATGCATTTCACCTTGCTTGGTTAAGCCTTTTCCAAGAGCCTGGTAAAATAATAAATGGACTGCAGTTTGCAGTTTGTAAGGTGAACTGTGACACTGCTCAATATATAGTTCTCATGAGGAAATAAGTAGATTTTGTGAATTCCCGATTATTCTCTGACTCTTTGAAACTCACTGTTTCTCATTCTCTCTGACTCCTCCCCTCTGTTTCTCACTCTCTCTGACTGCTCCCCATGAGGTTCTCATTCAGACTCCTCCCCTGGATTTCCACACTCTCTCTGACTCCCCCCTCCCTTTCTCACTCTGACTTCTCCCCCTGAGTTTCACACTTTGACTACTCCTCCTGGAGATTCTCACTCTCTGACTCCTCCGGTGTTTCTCACTCTCCCTGACCCCTCCCCATTGGTTTCCAACTCACTCTAATTCCTACTCCTCCCCTCTCTCAATCTCTCTGATTCCTCCTCCTGGGGATTCACTCTCTCTAATTCATTTTGTTGCGTTTCTTACTCTCTCTGACTCCTTCCCCTGGGTCACCCACTCTCTCTGACTCCAACCCTCTGTTTCTTACATTCTCTGTTTCCTCCCCCACTGTTTCTCACCCACTCATTTGTCCCCCCACGTTTCTCAACTTTCCTGACTCCCCTCCCCACCCAATTTCTCACTCTCTGACTCCTACCCTTCTGGTTCTCACTCTCTCTGCCTCTCCCCCTCGGGGTTCTCAGTAACTCTGACTCTGCCCCCTGTTTCCCTCTCTCTCTCTCTCTCTCTGACTTCTCCTGGATTTCTCACTCTCCCATGGATGGCACTGTAGCACAGTAGTTGGCATTATTTCTTCACAGTACCAGTGTTCCAGGTTCAACTACAGGCTTGGGTCACTGCCTGTGCGGAGTCTACACGTTCTCCCCCGGATTTCTTCCGGGTGCTCCGGTTTCCTCCCACAAGTCCTGAAAGACGTGCTTATTAGGTAAATTGTACATTCTGAATCCTCCCTCAGTGTTCCTGAACAGGCACCAGAGTGTGGTGACTAGGGGATTTTGACAGTAACTTCATTGCAGTGTTAATGTAAGCCTACTTGTGACACTAATAAAGATTATCATTATCTGTGACTCCTCCCCTGGGGTTCTCAGTTTCTGACTACTCCCCCTGGGTGTTCTGACTCTGGCTCCTCCCTCTGGAGTTTCTGTCTCTGACTCCTCCCCCCCTGGGGTTCTCACTGACTCCCCCCTTGGGGTTCTCACTCTCTCTGCCCCGTCCCCCTGAGGGTTCGCATTCTCTCTGAATCCCCGCCTTGTCTTCGCACTCTCTGACCCCTTCCCCTGGGGTGTTCTCACATTGACTCCTCCCCCTGGGGGCTCACTCTCAGGCTCCTGCCCCTAGGGGATCTCACTCCTCCCCCTGGGGTGTTCACTGACTCCTCCCCCTGGGGTGTTCACTGACTCCTCCCCCTGGGGTGTTCACTGACTCCTCCCCCTGGGGGTTCTCTGACTCCACGACCTGGGGGTTCTCACTCCTCCCCCTGGGGGGTTTTCCCTGACTCCTCCCCCTGGGATGTTCACTGACTCCTCCCCCTGGGGTGTTCACTGACTCCTCCCCCTGGGGTGTTCACTGACTCCTCCCCCTGGGGGTTCTCTGACTCCACGCCCTGGGGGTTCTCACTCCTCCCCCTGGGGGTTCTCACTCCTCCCCCTGGGGGGTTCTCCCTGACTCCTCCCCCTGGGGGGTTTTCTCACCCTGACTCGACCTCCTTGGGGGGGGGGGGGGGGTCTCAATCACATTACACCCCCTGGCGGGTTCTCATGCTGACTCCTCCTGGGGGGGTTTCTCACTGACTCCTCCTCCTGGGGGTTCACGCTGACTCCTCCTGGGGGGGTTTCTCACTGACTCCTCCTCCTGGGGGGCTTCACACTGACCTCCTTGGGGGGGGGGGTTCTTACTCTCTCTGAATCCTCCCCCTGGGCTTCTCGCTCTCTCTGACTCCACCCCTTGGTGGTTCTCACTGACCTCCTCGGGGATTCTCACTCTCTCTGACCCCTCCCCTTGGGGTTCTTACTCTTTCTGACCCCTCCCCTGAGGGTTCTCACTCTGCCTCCTCCCTCTCGGGGGTTCTCACTCTCTCTGACCCCTCCCCCTGGGGTTCCCACTCTCTCTGACTCCTTCCCCTGGGGGTTCTCACTCTCTCTGACCCCTCCCCCTCGGGGGTTCTCACTCTCTCTGACCCCTCCCCCTCGGGGGTTCTCACTCTCTCTGACTCCTTCCCCTCGGGGGTTCTCACTCTCTCTGACTCCTTCCCCTCGGGGGTTCTCACTCTCTCTGACTCCTTCCCCTCGGGGGTTCTCACTCTCTCTGACTCCTTCCCCTCGGGGGTTCTCACTCTCTCTGACTCCTTCCCCTGGGGGTTCTCAATCTCAGAACACTCCCCTGGGAGTTGTCACTCTGATCTTCACATGGGGGGCTCTCACTCAGACTCCAACCCCTGCTGGTTCTCACCCTGACCCCTCCCTGGGGGCTCTCATTCTCTCTGACACCTCCCCTGGGGGCTCTCACTGTCTGACTCCTCCCCCTGGGGGTTCTCACTATCTGACTCATGCCTCTGGGAAGTTCTCACTCCGACTCCTCCCCCTGGGGGTTCTCACTATCTGACTCATGCCTCTGGGAAGTTCTCACTCCGACTCCTCCCTCTGGTTGGGGAGGTTCCCACTCTGACTCCTCCACATGGGGGGGGGGGGGTTTCCCCACTCGGTGACCTCCCCCTGGGGGGTTCTCACCGACCCTCTGGGGGAGTTCTCACTCTGACCAACCCCTGGGAGATTCTCACTGACTCCTCCCCTGGGGAACGGTTCTCTGACTCCTTCCCCTGGGGAATGGTTCTCTGACTCCTCCCCCTGGGGAGGGGTTCTCACTGACTCCTCCCCCTGGGGGGGACTCTCACTGACTCCTCCCCCTGGGGGGTTTTTCACTCAGACTCCTCCCTCTGGTTGGGGAGTTTCCCACTCTGACTCCTACACCTGGGGGTGTTCTCACTCTGATTCCTCCCCCTGGGGGTTTTTTCACTCAGACTCCTCCCTCTGGGGGGGGTTCTCACTCTGACCAACCCCTGGGGGATTCTCACTGACTCCTCCCCCTGGGGGGGGGGTTCTCACTGACTCCTCCCCCTGGGGCAGTTCTCACTGACTCCCCCTGGGGGGGTTCTCACTGACTCCTCCCCCTTGGGGATTCTCATTAACACCTTCCCCCATGGGGGGTTCTCCAACTCCTCCCCCAAGACTCCACTCCTCTGGGGCGTTCTCACTCTGACTCCTCCCCCTGGAGCTGGGTCTCACTGACTCCTCCCCCGAGAGTGTTTCACTCTGACTGCTCCCCTGGGGGTGGCCTCACTCTGACTCTGACTCCTCCCTCTGGTTGGGGAGGTTCCCACTCTGACTCCTACACCTGGGGGTGTTCTCACTCTGTGACCTCCCCCTGGGGGGTTCTCACTCTGACTCCTCCCCCTGGAGGGGGCTCTCGCTCTGACACCTCCCCCTGGGGCGGTTCTCACTGACTCCTGCCCCTGGGGGGTTCTCACTCTAACCAACCCCATGGGGATTCTCACTGACTCTGCGGTTCTCACTCTGACTCTGCCCCCCTGGGGGGGGGGGGGGGTTCTCACTCTGACTCCTCCCCCTGGGGGGGTTCTTACTCTGACACCTCCCACTGGGGCGGTTCTCACTGACTCCTGCCCCTGGGGGGTTCTCACTCTAACCAACCCCTGGGGGAATCTCACTGACTCCTCGGGGGGGGGGGGGGGGGGGGTGCGGTTCTCTGACTCCACTCCCCGGGGGGGGTTCTCACTGTCCTCCCCCTGGGGGGTACTCACTGACTCCACCCCCGGGGGGTTCTCAATGACTCCTCCCCCTGGGGGGTTCTCACTGACTCCTACCCCTGGGGGTTGATGTACCATCGATTGTACGCGAGGCGAGTGATTTACCAAAGTCAGGCTTTAATTGACTAGAACACAGCTCTGCGGTGTTCCATCTACAGTGGAAAGGGACGATCGTCAGGCGCCTGAGCATTTATACCTCGTTAATAAAGGCGTGGTTAACTCAGCCTCTCGGCCAATCGGTCGAGAGGCACATGACCGACCAGGGCCAATGGTAAGCCGACGTTCTGGCCCAATGGCAGACGAGTATGCAGATCATATCACCACATTCACCCCTTACGGAGAAGGAAGGCGGGGGGGGAGGGGTGTGAACGAGACCCGGGGGGGGGGGGGGGAGAACTGGTGATATGAGTAGCCGTCAGGAGAATAATTTTCTCTCCGTACCCTTATCGAATTTGGGGGCTTCCCACTGGCCCAGACATAACGATATTTACAAAAAGAAAGTCCATGGGGCTGTAGAACACTAGAAGGATTCGATCAGTCTTTTGGTGGTCCTTGACGTCCTGGCCGAGCGCCGCAGTGGAGGAGTTGTCGTCGGATTGGCTGATGGTCCTGCTGATGTCCTGGAGTCCGGGAGCAATAGACTTCGAGTAGTCTCCGTCACCTGAGCTGGCCGCGGAGACGCCATGGATGAGGGATGGGGAAGCTGAGTGGGGTGCTGGGGTGAAAAAGGGGAGGGGGGGGTCTGTGGTGGGGGGGGCCGCACGCCGGCGGGTGCCAGGTCCCGGAGGGAGACCGTGTCCTGCCAACTGTCGGGGTACTCCACATACGCGTACTGCGGGTTAGCGTGGAGTAACTGGACATGCTCCACCAACAGGTCGGACTTGTGCACCCGCACATGCTTCCGGAGCAAGATGGGCCCGGGGGTGACCAGCCACGTCGGGAGAGGGGATCCGGAGGACGACTTCCTGGGGAAAACAAGAAGACGTTCATGAGGTGTCTGATTAGTTGCAGTACAGAGGAGTGAGCGGATAGAGTGCAGGGCATCGGGGATCACCTCTTGCCATCGGGAAATAGGGAGATTTCTGGACCGGAGGGCCAGTAGTATGGTCTTCCAGATGGTACCATTCTCCCGCTCGACCTGTCCATTACCCCGAGGGTTATAGCTGGTCGTCCTGCTAGAGGCGATGCCCCTGTCGAGCAGGAATTTACGCAGCTCGTCGCTCATAAATGAGGACCCCCGATCGCTGTGTATGTACGCGGGGTAGCCGAACAGTGAGAAAATGGAGAGTAGGGCCTTAATGACAGTCGATGTGGTCATGTCGGGACAGGGAATGGCGAAGGGGAAGCGAGAGTGTTCGTCGATAACCGCCAGGAAGTAATGTTGCGGTTGTTAGAGGGAAGGGGCCCCTTGAAGTCAATGCTAAGACGTTCGAAGGGGCGGGATGCTTTGATCAGGTGTGCGCGCTCGGGGCGGTAGAAGTGCGGTTTGCACTCGGCGCAGATGTGGCAGTCACGGGTTACTGACCTGACTTCCTCGATGGAGTAGGGCAGGTTGCGGGCCTTAATGAAATGGTGTAGGCGGGTCACCCCTGGATGGCAGAGGTCTGCGTGGAGGGAGAGGAGGCGGTCTGTCTGCGCGCTGGCGCAGGTACCGCGGGACAGGGCATCAGGAGGCTCATTGAGCTTCCCAGGACGAAACAAGATATCATAGTTGTACGTGGACAACTCAATCCGCCACCGTAAAATCTTGTCATTTTTGATCTTGCCCCTTTGTGCATTATCAAACATGAAGGCTACTGACCGTTGGTCTGTGAGGAGGGTAAACCTCCTGCCGGCCAAATAGTGCCTCCAATGTCGCACGGCTTCGACTATGGCCTGGGCTTCCTTTTCCACAGAGGGGTGGCGGAGTTCGGAAGCCTGGAGGGTTCTGGAGAAGAAGGCCACGGGTCTGCCCGCTTGGTTCAGGGTGGCCGCCAGAGCTACTTCTGATGCGTCGCTCTCGACCTGGAAGGGGAGGGCCTCGTCGATGGTGCGCATCGTGGCCTTTGCGATGTCCGCTTTGATGCGGCTAAAGGCCTGGCAGGCCTCCGTCGACGGCGGGAAGGTCGTGGTTTGAATGATGGGACGGGCCTTGTCAGCGTAATTGGGAACCCATTGGGCGTAGTATGCAAAGAACCCCAGGCGGCGTTTGAGGGATTTGGGGGTATTGGGGAGAGGGAGTTCCATCAGGGGGCGCATGCGTTCGGGGTCGGGGCCTATCACTCCGTTACGCACTACGTAGCCAAGGATGGCTAGGCGGTCAGGTGCTAAACACGCATTTATCCTTATTGTACGTGAGGTTAAGGAGTTTTGCGGTTTGGAGGAATTTCTGGAGGTTGGGTCATGGTCCTGCTGGTCGTGGCCGCAGATGGTGACATTATCGAGATACTGGGAAGGTAGCCTGTAATCCGTACTTGTCGACCATTCGGTCCATCTCCCGTTGGAAGACCGAGACCCCATTTGTGACACCAAACGGAACCCTAAGGAAGTAGTAGAGGTGCCCATTAGCCTCGAACGCGGTGTACAGTCGGTCACATCGCGCGGATGGGGAGCTGGTGGTAAGCGGACTTAAGGTCCACAGTGGAGAAGACCTTGTATGTCGCGATCTCGTTTACCATGGTAGAAATACGGGGGAGAGGATACGTTTCCAGTTGCGTAAACCGATTGATGGTTTGGCTATAATCGATGACCATCCGGTTTTCCTCCCCCGTCCGGACCACCAGCACTTGGGCTCGCCAGGGGCTGTTGCTGGCCTCGATGACCCCTTCCGTCAGCAACCTCTGGACTTCGGACCTGATGAAGGATCGGTCCTGGGCGCTGTACCGTCTGCTCCGTGTGGCGACGGGTTTGCAATCGGGGGTGAGGTTAGCAAACAGGGAGGAGGGTCCACTTTGAGGGACGCGAGGCTGCAGACAGTGAGGGGGGGTATAGTGCCGCTGAATTGAAAGGTCAAGCTCTGCAGGTTGCACTGGAAGTCCAGTCCTAGGAGTGCCGGTGCGCAAAGGTTAGGGAGGACAAGGAATTTATAATTTTTAAAAACCTTCCCTTGGACCGTGAGGTCCGCGATGCAGCACCCGGTGATGTGGACGGAGTGCGAACCTGAGGCTAAACCGATTTTGCGTGTTACGGGATGGACAGGGAGCGCGCAGCGTCTTACCGTGTCAGGGTGAACGAAGCTTTCCGTGCTCCCGGAGTCCAGCAGGCAGTCCGTCTCGTGGCCGTTGAGGTGGATCAGCGTAGTCGTTTTGGCGAGCGTGCGTGGATGAGACTGGTCGAGTTGAACGGCCGCGAGCCGTGGAGAAAATCCGTCGTCGCTGTCCGATTCGATGCTGGAGGGACCTTGCGTGGCAGATCTGGAAGTCGGTGGCCAGGATCCACATGTGAGGTCTGTTCCCCAAGATGGCGGCGCCCAGTATCCGCACGTGGGGTCGGGGCCCCAAGATGGCGGCGCCCAGGACACGCACGTGGGGTCGGCAGCCCAAGATGGCGGCGCCCAGGAAGCCCTCGTGCCCGCTGGTGGCGGAGCTAGCGTTGCCGGCGCTGCGAGCTGATGAGGTGAGGACGCGCAGGCCGGCTCCAGGAGGTGAGTTAGATGCATCAGCTGTGGGGACGCACAGGCCGGCTCCAGGACACCGGTTAGGTGCATCAGCTGTGGGGACGCGCAGGCCGACTCCAGGACGCCGGTTAGGTGCATCAGCTGTGGGGACGCGCAGGCCGGCTCCAGGACGCCGGTTAGGTGCATCAGCTGTGGGGACGCGCAGGCCGCTCCAGGACGCCGGTTAGGTGCATCAGCTGTGGGGACGCGCAGGCCGGCTCCAGGACGCCGGTTAGGTGCATCAGCTGTGGGGACGCGCAGGCCGGCTCCATGAGGTGAGTTAGGTGCATCAGCTGCAGGAGGAGGTAAGGCGCGCAGGCCGGCAGATGTCGAGCGAATACCCTGTTGATCGGTTTGATGAATTGTCCTTTTAGCTTTTGTATAGCGTCATCATAATCCGTTTCCTCTTTGATTATTGCGTAAGCGTCAATACCCACACTGGAGTGGAGGACGTGCGCTTCTGTGCCCCGGTGGGGGGGGGGGGGGGGGGGGGGGGGGTGGTTGTAGATGCTAGGAAACCCTTCGAGGCAAGTCAGCCAGAGTTGGAAAAGTTCTGCAGAGTTCGGAGTTTGCGGCCTGATGCGGAGGCATTCGGGCTTGATGCGGAACTCCATCTTCAAAGTCGTAGTCAATTAAATTGATGTACCATCGATGTACGCGAGGCGAGTGATTTACCAAAGTCTGGCTTTAATTGACTAGAACACAGCTCTGCGATCGTCTACAGTGGAAAGGGGACGATCGTCAGGCGTCAGAGCATTTATACCTCGTTAATAGAGGCGTGGTTAACTCAGCCTCTCGGCCAATCAGCGAGAGGCACATGACCGACCAGGGCCAATGGTAAGCCGACGTTCTGGCCCAATGGCAGACAAGTATGCAGATCATATCACCACAGGGTTCTCATTCTTACTCTCCCTCTGGTTTGGGGAGGTTCACACTCTGTGACCTCCTCCGGGGGGTTCTCACTCTGACCTCCCCCTGGGGTGGTTCTGACTCCTCCCCAGGGGCGGTTCTCATTCTGACCTCCTCCTGGTGGGGTTCTCACTGACTCCTCCCCTGGGGATGAGTTCTCAGACTCCACCCCTCTGGGGGTTCTCACTCGCACTCCACCCCCTTGGGTTGGTTCTCACTCTGACTCCTCCCCGTGAGGGTTTCACTCTGACCCCACCGCCCTGGGGGTGGGTTCTCACTGACTCCGCCCCCTTGGGGGTGTTCTCACTCTGACTCTGCCCTTTTGGGGGTGGGGTTCTCTCTATGACTCCTCCCTCCTGGGGGTTCTCACTCTGACTCCTCCCCCTGGGGTTTCTCCCTAACTCCTTCCCCTGGGCGTCTCACTCGGACCCCTCCCCCTGGGGGGGGTTCTCACTCTGACTCCTCCCCCTGGGGTTCTCACTCTGACCCCTCCCCCTGGGGGGTGTTCTTGACTCGTCCCCCTGGGGGGTCTCACTCTGACTCCTCCCCTGGGGGGGTTCTCACTCTGACCCCTCCCCCTGGGTGGGTCTCACTCTGACTCCTCCCCGTGAGGGTTTCACTCTGACCCCACCGCCCTGGGGGCGGGTTCTCACTGACTCCGCCCACGTTGGGGGGTGTTCTCACTTTGACTCTGCCCTTTTTGGGGGGGTGGGGTTCTCTCTATGACTCCTCCCTCCTGGGGGTTCTCACTCTGACTCCTCCCCCTGGGTGTTTCTCCCTAACTCCTTCCCCTGGTGGGTTCTCACTCTGACTCCTCCCCTGGGGGTGGTTCACACTCTGACCTTCCCCTGGGGGGGGGTCTCACTCTGAGTCCTCCCCCTGGGGGGGTTCTCACTCTGACTCCTCCCCCTGGGGGTTCTCACTGACCCCTCCCCCTGGGGGGGGTTCTCACTCTGACTCGTCCCCCTGGGGGGGGGGGGTCTCACTCTGACTCCTCCCCCTGGGGGGTTCTCACTGACCTCCCTGGGGGGGGGGTGGTTCTCACTGACTCCTCCCCCCAGGGGGGGTCTCACTCTGACTCCTCCCCCTGGGGGGTTCTCACTCTGACCTCCCTGGGGGGGGGGGGGTTTCTCACTGACTCCTCCCCCCAGGGGGGGTCTCACTCTGACCCCTCCCCCTGGAGGGGGGGGGGTTCCTTCCTGACTCCTCCCCCTCTGTCTCACTCTGTGCCCTCTCTTCCTGTCTCTGCTGTCAGCGCCATGTTATTGCTGTGACACTGCGGCTCGGCAGCGAGTCTGGGGGTAATCGGGGCCGCCGGCCTCGGGCTGCGAGGAGAACGGAGCACGGGTCCCGCGGGCAGGAGGTGAGTGAGGCCGGGGCTGGGGGCTGGGGGCCGGGAGGGGGGAGGCCGCGCCGGTCCGGGGAGAGAGCCGCCTGTGCGGCGAGGCAGGCCTCGGTGTCCCGGGGAGCAGCGGCCGGTCACCGGGCGGCAGGTGGTTGGAGTTAAATCTGCGAATTGATGTCTGGCCCACTGCCGGGTTACATCACTCGGCATCGTCACCGACTGCTTTGGGTCTGGAGAGGGAGTAATATGTGAGGAGGGTATTTTGGGATTTACAGGGTTTTTGGGATGTACGGGGGTGGGGTTTGGGAATGTTTATGGTTGGGGATGGACAGGGGCTGGGTTTGGCTGAAGGAGAAGTGGCGTGTTTATGCTTGGGGTGGACAGGAGTGGGTTTGTCAAGTGCAGGATTGGGCTTTCAATCTCCTGCTGTTTGACAGTCACAAACTTGAGTTCTCGGTCGCTGCAGGCTCACCACAGGCTCGTTTGGAGCAGAATTCACAGTCTCTGGTCGGGACCGTGGATTAGTTGGTGATTTGTTGCTGCTATTTAAACTCGGTTTGTACAGCCTGAAATGCTAGATGCAGTTCCATTAACATGCCAAGATTTAGTAAATTTCACGAAGGCTTGAATATATGTGTAGAAAATACGAACCTACGTGGGGCGACGTTGTAGATAAAATGAAGGCCAGCAGGTTTCTTGGTCGTGGATCTTGTTCCCTCGAGCAGGACAATTTTATTGAGACTTCTATGTTTTTGGAAGATGTTTTTAATGGAGTTTTGAAACATTGAATTATAATTTTCTGTTTTTTATTAATTTCAAAATGAAACGCTTCGGGCACCATGGTATCGGTATGTATTATTTGTAGCATTGTCAGGGCTTGATCAGATCCATTGACAAACAGCTGCCTGGAAAGATTACATCTGCGGCCACATAGAGGATGGGGGTCAGGCTTGGCCATGATGCTTTATTTCCTCCATCACACCCTCCCCCATACCTGCATCCATCCGCAAGGAGGACATGGTCTGTTGACACTAGTTTTTTTTAGGCTCACACAGTAAGTATTATCCCTTGGGTGAGTTGCTGCACGGCACCACCACCTGTGGCGAGTACATGCCTTCGGCAACAATTAGAAAAGGGTTGGGGGAAAATGTGTTGTATTTTCCAGTCTGAATTTTGAAGTTGTGTGTCTAGGCATTGAGTATACAGTATGAAACATATCTTTTGTTACCAAAATACCCATTCATCACAAACCAAAATGTAGGAATTTGGGATCTAGGATGTACAGAATTATTTCAGAGACTTATAATAACATGACTATATGTTGGCACGGTAGCACTGTTGCTTCACAGCGCCAGGGACCTGGGTTCGATTCCCATCTTGGGTCAGTGTCTGTGTGGAGTCTGCACGTTCTCCGCATGTCTGCGTGGGTTTCCTCCCGGTGCCCCGGTTTCCTCCTACAGAGTGCAGGTGTGGGCTTAGATAGGGTGTGCTTTCCAAGGGCTGGTGCAGACTCGATGGGCCAAATGGCCTCCTTCTGCACTGTAAATTCGATGATTCTATATGTATATGTTTTTGATAAACAAAGAGCTCATTAACTGCAAAATCTCTCCCCCCCCCCCTCCTGTTGTGTGAGGTTTTACCAGGTGAAAACATGAACAGATGCTAAAGATTAAAAGAGGCATTGCTGAGCCTTTATGTCTAATTTGAAGTGTAGCTCAGAGTAAGGCTGCTGCAGCCAGCAGTTTTTCTGTGGATGATCAAAACACTTTGCCTCAATACAAATACTGGCTGTGTTTTCTGTGATGTAGACAATACCTGCCCAATGGAGGGAGCAGCAAGCCTGTAACAAGTGGGGGGAGTCTCATGACATCATCAATTGAATTTACATTTTCAGTCATTTAACTATGTATTGTGAATCTTGAGTCTCTGACTTTCCTAAATCAGATTGTTCCTTATGAATTATGTTCACCTGGAAAAATTATGGTCACGTATGAATAAATATTCGGAAGTTAATTGTGGTGGTACAAAACTGACCCAGTCCTCTCCCAACAATCATGGCAATAGTTTAGTCAGAACCAGCCAAGGCTGTGGAGTTGTGATGGGGGTTTAAATGAAGAGAGGGTAAGTTTTCAAGTGTGACAGGTTTGGATATTTTGAGAGGTTAAGAATGCTGAATGATTGTCACCTGGATGAGATTTATAAAGCACTAATCTAATTGAGGTTACAGATATCTGAAACTGCAAGCTTCAACTTGTTCACTAAATATCACCTAAAACATGAAAATAAACCACCACTTTAAAATCACTTCAAGTATCACTTCAAATATTATTCTTTGAATAATATTTTCCTTGTTTTTATCAGTTTGTTTTTTCATTTTTTTAATTGTGCGTGTACGTATCTACTGACAGCAATAGTTCGTGCACAGAACAATTACTATATAATATTCACATAGACTAAGAATTGTTAATTACAGCAGTTAATTACTGGAAAGTGTACATTAATAATGTAACCTGCTGAATCTCCCACAGTTTATTCTTCCTTTGGTGGAATAACTTTAAAACTGACCAAGAGTACTTCATTATGTGTACATTTGACTCTGTTCTGTTCATGACAGAACAGTTTAGATTCAGTCTTGAAAGTGCAGAGGGGAGAAAAATGATTACTCAGTATTTAAGTGGAGATGATCTGCTTTAATTCTTGTTACAATGTTCTCAAAAACAAAGGTTTGGTTTTAGTTCATGGATTTTGACCATTGCAGATTCATGAAATTGGGCAAAATAAAAACAAGGCAAATGGCATTCATCATTATTAATGCATAAAATACATCAATTTCTTTGTCTCTTTTCTTTCCCTTAATCCAATCTTTCTTACCCTCTCTGAATTTCTGTATCTGGTTTGACATTTAACACATTCTAACATATTTCCTGCACTTTCCTTGTGCTGTTCATTTCACAATCCTAGGGCAGCATGGTAGCAAAGTGGTTAGCGCAGTTGCTTCACAGCTCCAGGGTCCCAAGATCAATTACCGGCTTGGGTCACTGTCTGTGCGGAATCTGCAAGTTCTCCCCTTGTCTGCGTGGGTTTCCTCCGGGTGCTCCGGTTTCCTCCCACAGTCCAAAGATGTGCGGGTTAGATGAGTTGCTCATGCTAAATTGCCCTTAGTGTCCAAAAAGATTGAGTGGGATTATTGGGTTTCGGGAGGGGGTGGAGGTGTGGATTTAAATGGAGTGCACTTTCCAAGAGCCGGTGCAGACTCGATGGGCTGAATGGCCTTCTTCTGCACTGTAAATTCTATGATTCAATCTGATTGATTAATGAGATACCCATTTTCTTTCTTGTTCACTTAGTTCTATTTCCCTCATTGTGCTGTTATCAGCCATGGAAGATATGTTTAAAAACTTAAATGTGTCCAGGAAAGTTTAACTAACAGCAGATGGTATTAGATGCTCTGCTGCCACAGAATCTGCTTCATAGTGTAGATATTATAGTGTATATGACCCAAGCTCTTGCATGATATTGATTGTTTTTACAAGAGTTATTTTTGGAACAATGTGCTTTGATATTCTGTAAGTTTATATATTACAATGATTCTACGTCTTTCACTGTTTATATTGTCAATTTCACAAATTATTGAGAAAGCAAAATGTTCTTGATTAATCTGGTATGTTTGGTGTCACAAATCTGCCAACTTTGATATATATGTCTATATGTTTTGGCAGTTAGTGCGTATCTATAATTCTCTAAACATTACACTTCAGATTGTCACACTTTATTACAGAGGCAATGTAACCTTAAGAAAAGTGAAGGAAAGTCATTAATTGACCTGAAAATTTATTAGCGTTTATGACAGATTGACTTCGCCAGTTTCACCAGTTGATCAAATATTTCTGAATTTGCATATAAAGAGCAGTGATTTTAAAGGCAAAGTTAGCAGTTCAGCTAACTCAGGAGTGTGAAATGTGACCCAGATTAACCATGATTACCGCCACTGTTATTAAATGTGTAACCTTTGAGAAGCATCCAACACATTTCAGGTGTCACAATTGCAAATTTCTGTCGCAACTTTTAGAAAGTATAAAAGAAGAAAATTATCGATTTCTTCTCATTTTTGGGCAACAACTGTAATTGACCTCAGGATGTGCTAAAGTGTCATTACCTCTGACTTCCCTCAGGATGGTAGCACAGTGGTTAGCTCAGTTGCTTCATAGCGGCAGTGTCCCAGGTTCGATTCCCGGCTTGGGTCACTGTCTGTGTGGAGTCTGCACGTTCTCCCCGTGTCTGCGTGGGTTTCCTCTGGGTGCTCCGGTTTCCGCCCACAGCCCAAAGATGTGCAGATTAGCTGTGCTAAATTACCCTCAGTGTTCAAAAAGATTAGGTTGGGTTACGGGGATAGGGTAGAGACGTAGGCTTAAGTGGGGTTCTCTTTCTAAGGGCTGGTGCAGACTCGATGGGCTGAATGGCCTCCTGCACTGTAAATTCCATTACAACCTTGTGGCCAAAAAGTGTCAGACTGGTTTTCACGCACATCTATCCCTTAGAAGCGGAGCTATACATTTTGTATTGTGTTGTCTAATGGGTGCCTACCATGAACAATGTTAACAATAAAGCTGTGTAGATTACTCTTCCTCCCTCCCCTGACTATTTTGCTATATAGCAATTGACTAGCAGAGTGGTTAGCACAGCTTCCTCACAGCACTAGGGACCCGGGTTCGATTCCGACCTTGTGTGATTGTGTGGAGTTTGCGTGTTCTCCCAGTGTCTGTGTGGGTTTCCTTTGGATGCTCCGGCTTCCTCACCCAGTCCAAAGACGTGAAGGTTAGGTGGATTGGTCATGCTAAATTCCTCCTTGGTGCCCAAAGGTTAGGTGGGGTCACGGAGATAGGGTGGGGGAATGGGCCTAGGCAGGGTGCTCATTTGGAGGTTTGGTGCAGACTCAATAGGCTGAATGGCCTCCTTCTGCATTGTAGGGATTCTATGATCTAAGAGATGGTTGCTAATAAGAAATTGATTTGTGGCATGAGGAGAGAGAATAATCAAAACAAAGTGTGAAATAAACCACAGTACAATAGTCCGAACATGATGGCGGCAGTGGTAATGTACCTATTTCAACAATTTTCTGTTTTATTTTAAAATAATTTACACTATATTGTCTAATCGACAGCACAGATAATTGTATATTGCAATGATGATCTTTAAATATGAATTTTATCGCAAATGGCAATCTGGTGTTTTGCTTTCGAGATTGTTGACAAATATTTTTGTGTGTTGCTCCACTCTGACAGTTGCAGCAGTTTTGTATTGACTCCATTAATGATGAATTTCATACTATAAATGACTCCTGATGATCTTTGTAGAAATACGGTGATGAAATGTTTAATATGGTTATGAGGCAATGTTGTTATATTACCTCCCATTTATTTGATGTAACAACATTGAAATGTTGCTCCAAATCTTTGTGACACTGAATGTAGTTAGTTATGTGCTCCAAGTGATGAATATACATGCTTTATTTGTATGGTTTATCTGGTACAGAGACATATGCTCCCACTTCATATGTGTATGTTTGGACAGGTGCATGCCACCTTTAGACAATTGAAGTCTATCAGCCACAGACTGGTAAATGGTTCGTTCTCAGACGTCTGTAAACAAGGTCTTGTTATAGATTCTAAACGAACAGACCTGCTAGAAAAGTACTTTATATTAAATGTTGCAGAGGTTAAAGTCTCAATCCTACCATAGTTGTTTTGCAGCTGCGCCTATCGAGTGTCACACTTCAGGAAATGGAGTACTGCTGTAGAATATTACACCCTGTGGCAAATATGTCTCCTGTTCTCGAAGCATGCAGTGACATTGCTGTGTACACAATGACTGTGGCCTGTAGGAAGTGATGAGATAACAGCAGTGTATTTTGTATGAGTTCATGGAAAAAGCATGGAATTTTTGATTTTCTAAAGAGATAGTGTTTATGAAGCTATTTGGCCGAACAGCTATGTTTCAAAGGCATGATGCAGTAGAAGGTTCCAGTCCAAGACGTGGGGGCTTCAGTAAGTGTTGATGACAGGAAGAGGAAAAATATGATAGCATATGTATTTTGTTTTCTGTTTTATATCTATGGTGCTTGGTTTGACATTCCTGTGTATGATGTTACAGGCCACAGGTGTTCAAACTAGGGTCCTTGAGCCCAAGGTGTCATGGAAGCAAAACCTTATCTTTTCTGACATCAGTCTTTGTATGTCTAGGTTTACTAATATGCTATTTACTGTTATCTTGGAAATATAATGTTCAGCACCATTCGCTACCCCTCAGATAATGAAGCAGTCTATGTCCAAAGGCAGCAAGACCTGGAGAATATCCAGACTTGGACTGACACGTGGCAAGTTACATTCACACCACACATGTGCCAGGCAATGACTATCTTCTGGAGGAGAGGATCAAACTAATGCCCCTCGACATTCAATGACATTACCATTGCGGAATATCCCACAATCAACATCCTGGGAGTTACCATCGATCAGAAACGGAACTGGACTAGCCAGGACAGGTCAAAGGCTAGGAATCTACGGTGAGTAACTCACCTCCTGACCCCCCCCCTCCCCAAAGCCAGACCACCATCTACAAGGCACGTCAGGAATATTCTCCACTTGCCTGGATGAGTGCAGCTCCAACAATACTCAAGAAGCTCAATACCACCCAGGCCCGCTGATTGCACCCACCCCCTTCCACAAACATTCAAACCCTCCACCACCGATGAACAGTGGCAGTTGTGTGTACCATCTGTCTACAAGATGCACTGCAGTAACTCGCCAAGGTTCCTGAGACAGCTCCTTCCAATCGCATGACCACTGCCATCTAGAAGGGCAAGAGCAGCAGATATCTGAGAACCCCACCACCTGAACATTCCCCACCAAGTCACAGATATTTCCTGACTTGGAAATATATCACCCTTCCTTCACCGTCACTGGGGTAAAATCCTGGAACTCCCTCCCTGACAGCACAGTGGGTGTACCTACATCTCAGGGACTGCAGTGGTTCAGGAAGGCAATTTACCACCACCTTCTGAAGGGCAACTAGGGATTGGCAATAAATGCTGGCCCAGCCAAAGGCTCCCACATCCTCATAAGTGAATAACAAAATATAATCGTCATAAAGTTTTCTGCAAAGCACTTTTTTGACAGTTGGATAGTTACTCAGAATGTGTCACTCCTGTATGGGATCTCTATATACCAAAGCTTGAAAAACGCTGATGTAGGCAATATATATTTGTATATTAATGTTTAATGTCCTTCTCACTGAAAGCAGATCACTTCAGACAAATGGATTGTAAGTTTGAGCAGGAATAGCAGTTTTTCTTGCAGTTTTCTGTTTGATCTTTCACTAGCTTTGTTGTAGTTGTTGTTTCTTTTGCTTTAATTTCCTAATCTGGAAATGGGATCCACAGTACATGGAGCATTGTTGTAGGTTGAACTGCGGCCAAGTGTTGTAGTGCTGACTGTACAAGCCGATGCAATGATAAAATTAATTAATTTAAAAGCGGAAGCATAAATCTCTAATCATGATTTGATCTGTTTTTTTCTGATTTGCTTCAGGAAATGACTTTTTTCTGAAAAGTAAAGCTATTTATTAAACATGGCTTCATTTTTAATCTTTTTATGAGGAAGAGCAAACAGTGAAGTGTAAGTGTTTCAAGTTGAGTGATTGATAGAATTTCAAAGTACAACAGTGCTGTATATGGGCCGCAATTTGATTATTGCTTCTATACTTCACCCTTGTCCCGCCTTGGTCCTTCTTCCCCTCGTCTGATGGAAGAACAGCTGCGTAGTTAAGATCAAATGGTGGCCTTCTTGCTATTGTATTGATCTAAGTAGACCAGGAAGGTCTCGGGTTTGATTCGTGGACAATGCTGAATTATCAGGTATCAGATAGAACAGTATTAATGGGGTTAAAACTAATGTAATTCTCAGGTTTTACTTTCCTTGGTCGAGGAGGGAAAATTAGATACGATGCCAACTTTATTTGGTACCTAGTGACCCTCAAGAGTGAGGGTGTATGGGTGCTGGCTGACGTAATCTGCAATAACTTTTGGTTGAACAGTTTGCTGATGCTCGGGAGCAAAGGACAGGATTAACAGGGTAAGTGGGTGTATAGGTAGAGCCAAAGAATGGAGAGGAGGAATGGAGAGACCGTTGGCATTGTTTTGAGGTTGCTTCCACCATTATAACTAATGCACTTATCTCCATCTCTAAAATGAAGAAACTATGATCTTTCAAAACTCTCTTGGATTGGAAAGTTGGGTGCATAGCATTATTGGTTAAAGATTCAATTACAGCTGTTTGGAGGAATGATATACTAAATAAAGCATCAGTTGAAGCCATATGAATTGAGTTCTGTAATAGAAAAGGGGCAGCCACACTGCTAGGAGTATACTGAATGGAAAAGCAATAATAGAGCAATAATAGTTGGAGACTTGGGATATGAATAGGAGGGCACAAAATACTTGAACTGCATTCGGGATAATTATTTTAGCCAGCATGTAACAAACCCAATGAAAGGGGGTGCAATTCTAAATTTAGCCTCTTAGAATGAAGCTGTGCATGTGGATGAGGTGAGATTATTTTGGAACAAGTGACTGTAATACAGTTAGATTTAGCAGAGTTACGGAAAAAGATGAAGATAGAACAGGAGTAAAGGTTCTGTATTGGGGCAAGACATATTTCACCAAGAGTTGAGTTGGCAAGAGTGGACTGGGCACAGCTCCTGGACACAGTGAAAACCGTGTCAAATCAGTGGGAGTCATTCAAACGCAAGATTCTACGGACACAGTGTAGACATGTCCCTACAAACAAGAGTGGCACTGCCAAATCTAGAGCCCCCTGGTTATCCAGAAGCATACAGGGTAAGATAAAGCAGAAAAAGAAAGCAACAAATAGCTTTTAATGCTGTAGAAAGCCCAGAGGAATACAGGACGTTCGGGGATGAAGTAATAATGGAAATTAGGAAAGCAAAGAGAGAATATGAGAAAATATTGGCAGGTAAAATCAAAGAAAACCCAAAGATATTTTGCCAGTACAATAAGAGCAAGAGAATAACTAAGGAACGGATAGAGCCTATTAAAGGTAGGAACACAGGAATTAGGAGCAGAAGTAGGCAATTCAGCCCCCTGAACCTGCTCTGCCACTCAATCAGTTCATGGCTGATCTCTTCCTGGTCTCAAATCCACCTCCCTACCTGTTCTCCATATCCCTTTAATCTGTTTTTTTAAGTACAAAATATATCTATCTCCTTCTTGAAACCATTTAATGGCTCAGACTCCACCGCACTAATGGGCAGTGAGTTTCACAAATTCACCATCCTCTGTGAGAAGTAGTTCCTCCTTATGAGTACTTTGTCTCTGCCTTCACTAAGGAGAAGGATGATGCAAATATTCTAGTTAATGAGGAGTGTGACATATTAGATACATTAATGAGAGAGTAAGTAGTGGAGGGACTGACATTCTTGAAGGTGAAATTACCACACCCTGATGGATTATATCCCAGGTCGTTGGAGGAAGCCAGGGAGGAAATAGATGATTCTCTGAGGACCATTTTTCAATCCTCACTAGATTCATGCAAGATCCCAGAGGATTGAAGGTCAGTGAACGCTGTACCATTATTTTAAAGGGTGCAAAGGATAGGCCAGATAACTGTAGGCTGGTGGGCAAAGTATTGAAATCAATTGAGAGACAGGAGAAACTGTCACTTGGGCACGGATTGATCTTGTAAGCATGATTTTGTTAGGGGAAGATTGTTCTTACTAACTTAATTGAATTTTTTGAGGCAGTAACAAGGAGGATTGATGTGGTGGTGCAGTGGATGCTATCTACATGGATTTTAACAAGACATTTAACAAGGTCTCAGATGGCAGACTGGTCAGAAAAGTAAAAGCCATTCGGATACAGAGGAGGGAGGTGAGTTGGATTCAAAATTGGTTTAACGACAGAAACAAAGAGTAATGGTCGCTGGGTGGTTTTGTGAATGGAAATTGGTTTCCGGTAGTATTCCACAGGTCTCCGCATTGGAGTCCTTGCTGTATGCTGTCTACATTAATGATTGGGACTTAAATTTGGGAAGCACGATTGGGGATTTTGCAGATGACACAAAAGTTGACCACATAGTTGATGGTGAGGAGAATAGCTGTTGTCTCCAGAATGATAGCAATGGTTTGGTTGAGTAGGTGGAAAAGTGGCAAATGGAATTCAATCCGGTGAAGTGTGAGGTAACGCATTTGGGGAGGGTAAACAAAACAAGGGGACACTCAATAAATGGGAGGATATCGAGAAGAGCAGAGGAAGTGGGAGACCTTGGACTGCAGCTCCTAGTGGGGAGTGCAAGTGGAGGACACTGGGACAGATAGTCCGTAGCTGCGAGAATCCAGCAAAGGAGTCAAACGGATTATGAAGAAAGGGAGAATAGAGTGTGAGAGTAAGCTTGCGGGTGAACATAATAAAGGACTATAAAAGCTTCTACAGGTACATGAAGTGAAAAACATTGGGAAAGACAAATGTATGTTCCTTACAGTCAGAAACAGGGGAATTTATAATAGGGAAGAAAGAAATGACTGAATATACACTTTGGTCTGTCTTCGCAAAGGAAGACACAAATAAAGTCCCAGAAATGTGGGGAGCACAGAGTTTAGCGAGAGGGAGAAACTGAAGGAAATCAGTAATAGTAGGGAAATTATGTTGGGGAAGTTGGTGGGATTGAAGGCTGATTAAATCCTTAGGACCTGTGGCCTTCGAAATAGTAGATGCATTGGTGGTCATCTTCCAAGATGAGTCGAGCGCCATATCCCGTTCGTACGAGAGCATCTTTCAGCATCTCTCGTACGAACGGGATATGGCGCTCGACTCATCGATCGATAGTTCCAAAGCGCCACAACAAAAAACCACCCCGACCTCCTCCGAAGACAAACACGGGACACCACTGACAGAGTACCCTTCGTCGTCCAGTACTTTCCTGGGGCGGAGAAGCTATGACATCTTCTTCGCAGCCTTCAACACATCATCAATGAAGATGAACATCTTGCCAAGGTCATCCCTACACCCCCACTACTGGCCTTCAAACAACCGCACAACCTCAAACAAACCATTGTTTGCAGCAAATTACCCAGCCTTCAGAACAACGACCACGACACCACACAACCCTGCCAGGGCAATCTCTGCAAGACATGCCAGATCATCGACTTGGATACCACCATTACACGTGGGAACACCACCCACCAGGTACACGGCACATATTCGTGCGACTCGACCAATGTAGTCTACCTCTTACGCTGCAGGAAAGGATGTCCTGAAGCGTGGTACATTGGCGAGACCATGCAGACACTGCGACAACGAATGAACGGGCATCGTGCGACAATCACCAGGCAGGAATGTTCCCTTCCAGTCGGGGAACACTTCAGCAGTCAAGGGCATTCAGCCTCTGATCTCTGGGTAAGCGTTCTCCAAGGCGGTCTTCAGGACACGCGACAATGCAGAATTGCCGAGCAAAAACTTATAGCTAAGTTCCGCACGCATGAGTGCGGCCTCAACCATGATCTTGGATTCATGTCGCATTACATCCACCCCCCACCATCTGGCCTGGACTTGCAAAGTCCTACCAACTGTTCTGGCTTGAGACAATTCACACCTCTGTAACCTGTGATTATCCCTCTCTCTGGATCTGTAATGATTTGATTACCTGCAAATGCTCGCATTCCAAGCATTGTCCAGCATCTCTGATTTTGTCTATATAAATGTTTCTGGAACATACCTCTCCATTCACCTGAGGAAGGAGCAGTGCTCCGAAAGCTCGTGTTTGAAACAAACCTGTTGGATTTTAACCTGGTGTTGTAAGACTTCTTACTCTGGGGTGGAAGGCTGAGCTGATTGTCAGTCTCTCATCATCCTCTCCAATTCCTTAATAATAACAATAATAATAAACGTTATTGTCACAAGTAGGCAATGAAGTTACTGTGAAAAGCCCCCAGTCGCCACATCCTGGCGCCTGTTCAGATACACAGAGGGAGAATTCAGAATGTCCAATTCACCTAACGACAATTTTTTGGGACTTGTGGGAGAAACCCGGAGGAAACCCCGGCAGACATGGGGAGAACGTGCAGACTCCACACAGACAGTGACACAAGCCGGGAATCGAACCTGGAACTCTGGAACTGTAAAGAACAAAGAAAAGTACAGCACAGGAACAGCCCTTCGGCCCTCCAAGCCTGCGCCGACCATGCTGCCCGTCAAATCTTCTATATTCCTGGGGTCTGTGTCCCTCTATTCCCATCCTATTCATGTATTTGTCAAGATGCCACTTAAATGCCACTATCGTCCCTGCTTCCACCACCTCCTCCGACAGTGAGTTCCAGACACCCACTGCCCTCTGTGTAAAAAAAAAAAAACTCTCCTCTAAACCTTGCCCCTCGCACCTGAAACCTATGCCCCCTTGTAATTGACCCCTCTACCCTTGGAAAAAGTCTCTGACTATCCACTCTGTCTCTGCCCCTCATAATTTTGTAGACAACAGTGCTAACCACTGTACAGTTATGGATGGTGGATCTCATGGAAGCTCCCTCGCCTTGCTGCTGGCAGGCCAGGTGGCCAGATGTTGTAGAAGGCGGCGGAATGTGCATGACTACTTCCCATGACAACTATAGCCTGGGACAGTTGGAGATCCCCAGCAGCATCGAGGGACATCCCAGGGTGACCAGTGGGCTCTTGTGGATATGATGTACGTGCTTAGGCCCTGGCTAATGATGCCAGTACAGACGCAGGAGACCTGATATAACGAGGCCCATGTGGCTACCAGGGCTGTCACTGAGTGGTGCGTCGGACTGCATAAAATGCAGCTCTGATGTCTCGACAGCTCTGGTGGTGCACTGAAGTACCCCACCCCGGAGGGTCGTCCACTTTTAGTGGTCTGCTGTGCCCTCCACAACTTGTACAGCAGTGGGCTGATGTGAAGGGGGGAGAACTTGTTGCCACCACCGAAAAGGAGCCGCACCAGGAAGGACTGGAAGGCGAGCTCGGGGAAGTGTGGCTCTGGGTCTCCAGCCTCGGCTCCACACAGTCATTTCCCGTTTTCAGTGAGTCCACCACCTTCACCAGGTCCTCCTGAGACTCCCTCATTTGCTGACTGAACTTTTCTTTCAGAATATCCACCGACTGCTCTTGTCGACCATTGGGCTGGTAGTTCCGACCCCATGCTTTCCGCTATCATTCCCTGGGTCGCATGAAGAGTTTCTTGTTCCTGCAGCTCCTTTCTTCTAAACCCACTTCTGGTCTGCGTGTTCGTCTGCCGACCTCACCAGTAGATAATAACTTTCCTCCACCCCCTCAACACCTTTTATCCACCCGGCAACTGGGGAAAAGGACCAGAAAAAACTGCTAGAGCAGGAGCTGCCAAATGTGCGACCACTCACTCCATGGCCGCCACCGGAAGTCCCCGTGAGGCATCATTAAGTGCCCTAATTGGGCAGCATGTGGTGCAGTGGTTAGCACTGGGACTGCGGCGCTGAGGACCCGGGTGTCGAATCCTAGCCCTGGATCACTGTCCATGTGAAGTTTGCACATTCTCCCCATGTCTGTGTTGGTTTCACCCCCACAACCCAAAGATGTGCAGAGTAGGTGGATTGGCCATGCTAAATTGCCCCTTAATTGGAAAAAAAATAATTGGGTACTCTAAATTTATTTTTAAAAATCTTTTTATTAAATGCCCTAATTAACATTAGATTTTGGTGGCACCCTCACCGGGACAGCTGTCGGGAAACACCCGGTGATTCCCGCCGCTACCACATTTGGAACGAAGTTGGTTAGATTGCTTCCACTGTGTCCAGTAAATTATCACTAGTGGAGACTTTTGGGATTGCTCCCACAGAGGTTAAATGGTTTCTTACGTTTCAGGCTTTGCTACGTTTTTGCAACATTTTGACAATTTTTGTGTCCCTTATAGCAGGAAGGTGCATCTTCTAAGATGGGACTTGAAATTAAAGGAAGTCTTTTTCCTTGATAAGTGCAATATTATTCTTCTGCTGGCCTTTCTTTCAAAGTACTGGGATTAATAAATAGAACAGTAATGGCCATATTACATACAGAAAGTTAATGATCCTCCTGATCTCACTAAGGAGGACTCAGAGTAACTTTGCCCAGTCAAAATATTGACCCCTGGGTCAGATCATCTGCTGCTCAAACCCTCATCCATGTATTTTCTATCTCCAGACTTACTATTTCAATACTCTCCTGGGCAGCCTCCCACTTTCGATCTTTCAGAAACTTGAGCTCATTTGAAATTCTGCTGCCCATTTCTTATCTGGTATAAAATTTTGTTCAACTATCAACCCTGCACACATTTTTCTTGATCCAACAATGCCTCAGATTTAAACCTCTCATCCTTGTATTCAAGTCCCTTCAAAGCCATGCCATTTCCTATCTCAGTAAAATGCTACAGCACCCGAGGTTCTTTGGGCTCCTTCAGTTGTGGTCTCCTGCCACCTCCAGATTTTGAGCGGGATTCTCCGACTCCGCGCCGGGTCGGAGAATGGCCGGTGGGCCCACGCCGGCACGCGATTCTCCGCATATTGGAGAATCGGCACCATTAGTGCCGGCGTGGTTGACGCATGCCAGTCGCGGGCTACTCTACGCAGCTGGCCCACCGATTCTCCAGCCCGGATGGGCCAAGCGGCCATAGGAAAAGAGCCGAGTCCCACCGGCGCTGTTCTCACCTGCTCTGGACCGGTGGGACCTCGGTGTGTAAGGGTCGGGTGGCAGCCTTTGGGAGGGGGGGGGGGGGGGGGGGGGGGGGGGGGGTCCGATGTGGCCTGGCCTGCGATCGGGGCACACAGATCGGCGGGCCGGCTTCTGTGGCTGGGGTCCTCCTTTCCTACGCACCGGCCTCTGTAGTCTGCCATGTTACGTCTGGGCCGGCGTGTTGAAGGAGGCCACTGCACATGCGCGCGTTGGTGCAACTGCACATGTCCTCGTTGGCGCTGGCGCAACTACGCATGCGTGGATTCCGCGGCGCAAAGTTCGCACCGAGATCTGCAGCTGGAGCGGCCCGAACCACTCCTGCGCTGTGTTGGCCCCCTGGAGGGGCCAGAATTAGTCCTGGGAGCGGCCCGTCCACGCCATCGTAAAACACGACTGCGTTTACGATGGCCTGAACACTCTGCCGCGGGATTGGAGAATCCCACCCTTTATCTCTCCACCATTGGCAGGCATTCCTTCAGTTGCCTAGATCCTAAGCTCCAGATATTCCACCCTAATTGTCTCTTTCGCCTCTCTATCTTTCCTCCTTTAAGTAATTCTCTAAAGTTTAGCTCTTTGGCCAAATATTTGACCTGTAGTTCCAATATCTCTTTATGTGGCTTTTTGTCAAATTTCGTTTGATAAAATTTCTGTGAAGCTCCTTATTTTTACTACATTAAAGCTGAAATATAAATGCAAGTTGTTGTTTTAGGTTACTTGATGTTGATTAGTTGGACCAGGGAAGGGGAAAACGTATCTGGAGAGAGGATGTTACCATAAACAATTTTTTTCACTCTGCTGTTTAATCCTATTGGAAAGTCTTTGATGTGATGTTGGCTGATTTTAGGCTAGAACAACTGAAATTATGAGAACCATGACCATAAACTAGAGGAGCAGAATTAGGCCATTCGGCCCATCGAGTCTGCTCCGCCATTCGCCCATGGCTGATATGTTCCTCATTCCCATTCTCCTGCATTTTCCCCTCAACCCCTGATTGCCTTATTAATCAAGAATACCAGATTTGTGCTCGAGGTGCTGTTGCCCGCAGGGCTACGGACCAAGAGCTGGAAGGTGGAATTAGGCAGAATAGTTACTTTTCGAACATAAGATCTATGAGCAGTAGCAGGCAATTTCGCCTCTCGAGCCTGCTCCACCATTCAATACGATCCTGGTTATTTCATCATGGTCTCATTTCCACTGTCCTGCCTGTTCTCCCTAACCCTTCAACACATTATGAATTAAAAATTTACCTATCTCCCCATTAAACTTAATAATAATCTAATAATCTGTCTTGTCACAAGTAGGCTAACATTAACACTGCAATGAAGTTACTGTGAAAAGCCCCTAGTCGCCACACTCTGATACACTGAGGGAGAATTCAGAATGCCCAAATTACCTAACAGCACGTCTGTCGGGACCTGTGGGAGGAAACCGGAGCACCCGGCGGAAACCCAAGCAGACATGGGGAGAATGTGCACAGTGACCCACGCCGGAAATCGAACTTGGGATTCGAAAGACGCTGCAAAGCAACAGTACTAACCACTGAGCTACTGTGCCACCCTACATCCAAGTCTAAATCATTTCTATAAACTACAAAGAGCAAGGGCCCCAACAGAGATCCCTGTGGGACCCCACTGGATGCAGACTTCCAGTCAGAAAAACACCCTCGACCAACACCCGTGAGTTGAAGGCCTCGGAGATCGGGACACCATTTAAAAATGGCATTCCGATCACTCGCTGCACTGAGGGTTCCAGCGAGCGGAGCGCCTTAGTGCACAAAAAGGGCTATGCTGCTTTTGCCAGGAAACAAGTGGTTAAGCATGCTTGCTATGGGATTTTGTCCCCTTTAAGTTGAATCGCGCCCTATATATCTACAGGATCCCCATTATTCACTTGGCTTGTTATATCTTCAAAGAACTCGAGCAAATTAGTCAAATTTTCCTGTGAGCAAGAAATTTACTTTCGCTAACTGCAGAGTTATTTTTTGTTGTTGTAAAACTAAGCTGAAGTTCCAATGGCCACTAAAGTTGAAAGAAAAATTGGTTAAATAAGAAAGGAATGGTTAGGTGACACCAAGGTCGCTTTTCATAAGCGGAGGAAGATAACAAATACCACAATCGTTTATTATCAGTCAGTCATACATTAAAATGGTAAAGTTTGCAAATTACTTTTGAGTCTGGTTTTATTGTAGTTTCCCTTGCTTCACTAATGTTGCCTCTCCCAGGAGGTCTCATGGCTATGTGGACAGGGAAGTCCCTAGTCATGATGCTCCAGCCATCATGTTGCATGGGCAGACTTGATTGATGGTCTTTTATTGTTCATCAACTTTGTATGTTTATATGTTCAGGATTTAAGTTCAAGTCCATTGAAAGTAGCATGACTAGGTCACACGTTGTGGCCATTTTTATTTGTATATTGCATAGTTTTAAAAATGATTTCTGTTAAATTGTAACAAGCAACATAATTGATTGTTGAATGTTAATTCACATTGTAATACTGTATATGAGAAGCATATTGGAGACAGCACTCAATGGTCTGCTCCTAAATCAGAAATACAGTGAAATACATTTCTTGCGCCTGTGAACCAACATTCTACCCTAAAAATGCAGCGGGCAAAACAATCTTGTTTGGCAGATTAAGATAAAAGATGCAGGCATGCATAAACTGACCTTTACTGCTGACACAAAAGATTTATAGAGAATTGTTACACTCTATAGGGATGTTTTTAAGTCAAATTTACGACATGTTTAAATGAATGCAGTTCTTGAGAGAGAGTGGACTTTGAATGTGGATTTATTTTTGTATCTATAAATAGGTTTCCCTCAGGATTTTTAGTCACTTATAACTAGCAATTTCTGCCTGCTGAAAGGAATAACCGGCTTGAATGTTTCATTATTACCACTCAAACACTGTTAGTTCTAAGACAGGAAAAGCAGAATCAGGATCCGAGTTACCAAAACAAATGATATAATGTTTCCTATGTATGCTTGCCTCTGAAACATCAGACTATACAACCTTGTTACTTTGACATTTGAGAGCCAGGTTGGGATTTCACATCAGCATGATGGAATTACTTGTGTGACTTAATAATTTTCAGTTGCTGACTTTGTACATCTTGGATAAACAGGGACAAAACATTTAGAAAAGCTGTAAATATTAATCAAAAGCAGCAAACACTAAAACGCAAATGCATTTTCAGCATTTAAAAAAGAAAATTATTTAACATTATAGGTGAGATTGGTTGTTGGAACTAGATTTGAGTCATCATGGAGCAGTTTGTTGCTGCTGTACATTTTTGGGAACGACCATGCAAATGGCCAGAAAACATTCCAAACATAGCATGGTGGTTAGCATCAATGCTTCACAGCTCCAGGGTCCCAGGTTCGATTCCCGGCTGGGTCACTGTCTGTGTGGAGTCTGCACGTCCTCCCCGTGTGTGCGTGGGTTTCCTCCGGGTGCTCCGGTTTCCTCCCACAGTCCAAAGATGTGCGGGTTAGGTGGATTGGCCATGCTAAATTGCCCGTAGTGTAAGGTTAATGGGGGGATTGTTGGGTTACGGGTATACGGGTTACGTGGGTTTAAGTAGGGTGATCATTGCTCGGCACAACATCGAGGGCCGAAGGGCCTGTTCTGTGCTGTACTGTTCTATGTTCTATGCCATGTGTGCATTCAATAGTATGATCCTTAAAGCGATCTTGAAGTGCTGTAGGAATATCTATTCTGGTTGGATTGGTTCTGTGGTTGAAGAATCAAACATCGGGGAGAAATTAAGAATTAGGAAATAAACAAAAACCTGTCCCGCTCTGAAACTTAAACAATTTTTCAATCTGACCACCATTTTTGTGTTCAAGGTGAGTTGACCAGATGTTATAAAGTTACTCCACTGCAGAGCCTAAGTTTTATCCTGTGGGTGGAGATCTTTGTCTCATGAAACTATTATGTCATAGCGTGGAACAATCAGTTGCAGCCAAGTCTGAGAGTTGTTTTGATTGAGTGGAAGATTGATTTAAAGTTTATATGTATTATTGATATAAAAATGAGTGCAGAATGACAGCAATGTTCAAAATATTGTTTTCCCGCTTCTCTCCTTAAGATGTCAATTGCAGATGATGTGCATTGACTGATTTGAGTGCTGGCAGTCCTTGTTCAAGTGGGCATTCTTTATTTTTAAGTCTAATTCGTGACTTTAGCAGGTTTACATAACAGGGGAGCCTGATCCTGTCTTCATTGGCTGACTCAGTACTCACATACTGCTATTCAAGTGAGATCAACTAAGCCAACACATCATCGAGATCAAATCTGGAACCTTTGCACTCTGAATGTTTTAGTACTACACCGAGCTGTGCATTTAACCACAGAGTCAGAGGAGTTGAGACTTGAAAGTTTAACACGCCTGGAGGTTAGACTTTGCCTACCGATGGTATTTCAGGGTTTATAGTGCTGGATTAACAGCCTGGACATTATGAGCTCAAATCCCTCAAATTTGAAATTATGACCTTGAATTCAGTTATCAGTTTGTGAATCTTGTGTGCCAGAAGTCAAAACATGACTGAAATTTGCCATATTCTTGTAAAAAGCTCACTCAACTAGTTTGCCAGTAAGGGCAGCACGGTGGCCTAGTGGTGAGCACAACCGCCTCACGGCGCTGAGGTCCCAGGTTCGATCCCGGCTCTGGGTCACTGTCCGTGTGGAGTTTGCATATTCTCCCCGTGTCTGCGTGGGTTTCGCCCCCACAACCCAAAAATGTGCAGAGTAGGTGGATTGGCCACGCTAAATTGCCCCTTAATTGGAAAAAATAATTGGGTAATCTAAATTTAAAAAAAATAAAAAAAAACTAGTTTGCCAGTGTTCTTTACTTGGTCTGGTCAGCATATGATGCAGTTCCATCCTATATGCCTTTAGGGCAACCAAGGAAGGTTCGTTAAAGCAGGCTTGCCATTGTTGCTCAAGAATAAATGCTCAAAAAAGAGAAATCGTGGAACTTCAAATGTAATTTTGACCTTGATTAATATAATTGTATGTGACAAAAGTGGAATTTGGGGGTAATAATCTGCTTTCAAGAGGTGCTAATTTACATATGTGCCGTGTATTGTTTCTAGGTGAATGCTTGTCAAAGTGGATACCAATGGGAAACATACTTTAGCATATAACCTGAACAGAAGGGCAATCGGATAGTGTTCTCTGTATGTATAAATGATCTATTTGTTAGTTTTGTAATGCAACAGTCTGTTATCCTGCCATTTGTAGCTGCAAATTCACTGTTAGAACGGTTTTGTTCCAAATCAGTTTACACTCCATTTAAAAAAAAAACATGGATTTGAAGAAAGAAATCACTTAAAACGTTGGATAAAGATCCTTCACTAGGACAAGAATGTCAATGAGCCTTTATCCAATGCATTAACCTATAATTTCTTGTTCTGGATGTTGATGAAATGTCTGTATTATGTCCAGCGTTGTTTTTTTTTTCAGTTGTCTTAACGTTTATGTTATTTTAAAACAAATGATAGGATTCACTGACATTTACGTAGACTTGGGAACAAGCGGTGTCTGGCTGACACGTATTCTTCCTGCCTTCCAGAAATGGTTTTGGGCTGTTGTGGCTGTTGTGGCATGTCATGGCTGTTGCAGCTGTGTAATTTTATGTAAAATCTGCACTACAAATACCTTGAAAGACTTTGGTGTTTGACACATCTAGGACTTAAACAGTGTTTCAAATGACACATTTCTGACTGGGTCTGTCCTTGTGTATGCAGCAAGTGCAGGTAGTACATGTGATAGGCTGGACATGACCATAGCTATTCTTGGCGCACCTGTTGTGTTCTCATTTTTATTTCAGATTTCATGCTTTGGCACTTTTTTTTATTTTTTAATGTCCATGTTTCTCTTGTTTTCCTTCATTGGGTGATATATATGTCTTATAGTTGTTTGATTGTAGCTTGTTCAATCTAGGCAGTTTAATTCCTAATCTACTGTGCATCTGCAGCTACTTCCCTTCGTTTGTGCTTTAAACATTCTGTAGTTTTCACTCAACCCGGTTGGTATGAATTTCTTTGTTAAGTTTGCCAGTTTGTTTTGCTTTGACTGAAATATTCTGTTGTTCAATTGAACCATAGTGTTTTGTGGACTTATTTACATTAAAATGGTTCAATATCCTAGTTCAACTTTTACTCTACATCACACATTTTATTAGTTTTTTCTTACTGGCATACACTTAAGAATAAATATAACTAAAAAAATTCAATCTATTAATTCTAAATACAATACATCAATGTTTTATTCAGTCTTTTCCTGGAGACAGTGCATTTTTTCACTAGTTTCCTGTATTGTTCCACTGTCTGACTACAAATTTATTAATCTAATGTGTGAATTTATTTTAAACACCTAAAATTTGTTGTAAATACTGAATGATGTACCAGAGGTACTCGTGGGCATCTACTGGTGGTAGTCTCATATGTGGTTCTTTCTCAGACTGTTCAACCTATTTGGTAGTAAAATATGTTGGGAGAGAAGGAAAAAAGGGAGATTTTGTTTTCGTGTTTACTTGCCGCAACAAAATGAAAACGAATGGGAGAAATTATACATAAGATAGAACTGGGAACTCTTTGAATTGATGTATTACCTCTAAAGTACAGTCTGACGAGAAAACAATGTTTGTACAGTATGAAGTCTGCAGAGGAAAGGATTATAATTTGTGTTATTTAAAAATTTGAAGCAACGTATATTAAGAATATGATTCATTGTAAATAATCGTAACACCGTTACTATCAACATTCTGGGGGAATTACATTGACCAGTAACATAACTGGAGGAGCCATACTGTGGCTATAAGAGCAAGTCAAAAGCTGGAAATCCTGCAGTGAGTAACTTACCTCCTGACTCTGAAGTCTGTCCACATTTATAAGGCACAAGTCAGAAGTGTGATGGAATGCTGTCCGCTTCTTAGAAAGGCTCCTTGGACACCACCTTCCAAACACATGACCACTACCATCTAGAAGGACAAGAGCAGCTAAAACATGTTAACACCTCCACTTGGAAGTTCCCCTCCAAGTCACTCACCATCCTATCTTGGAAATATATATTGCCGTTCCATCTCTGTTATTGGATCAAAATGATGGAACTCCCTCCCTCAAAAAGCACTACGCGTCTATGTACACCACATGGACTGCAGCGGTTCAAGAAGACAGCTCATCACCAGGTTCTCAAGGGCAATTAGGGATAGGCAATGAATGCTGGCCTAGCCAGTGAAGCCCACCCACATCCCTTGAATTATTAAAAAAAGGCTTGCTCTGTTGTATGTCGGACATTGGTTATCACTCCTAATTTCTCATGTGGTAAGCTCAACCAGCTTTTCCTGCAGTGCCCAGGAATTTACCCACTGAGACAGGGAAACTGAAAATTGGTGTGAACAACTTTCCATTTTCTTATCTTGTGTCCTTTGTAGTTGTGCTGGCTCAAAAAAGCTTTTGCACTTACTTGGAAGAAGTCACCTGCCTCCTCTCTTGATTCAAAGAGTGATTAGTGATGTGCAAGGCACAAGATTTAAATTTAAAATGGCGGGGGAAAGAGTTTCAAGAGGATTTGATGCTCTAGATGGCTTTCTTGCTAATGGCAAGATGGAGAACTTTTGAGAGGGGTGTAGATGTTTAGAACAACACTGAGACTGTAAAGACAAAGATCCAGCTCGACATCAAAAATCCCTGGCATGGTGTTAAAGAAGGAGACCCAGAAGCTTACAAGTTACGACACGACCAGAGCATATGGGTATGATTCGCCAGCCCCAGAGAACAACCTATTCACCTATCCTCCACCCCCGAGGGAAAAAAAACACTCATCCTTGTCTTGGTTAGATGTGCCCTGTATACCACCTTGAACTTAATCAATTTGAGTCGAGAACATGAGGAGATTGAGTTGTCCCTTTTAAGAGCCTCACTCCATATACCTACCCCCCCCCCCCCCCCCCCCCCCCCCCCCCCCCGCAATCAAAAACCGGACCCAGCTCACCCTTCCACGCTCTCTTCTCCTCACCCAAAGGAGCCTCCTCCACTGACAGGATCTTGCCATAAATGTCTGAAATCTTCCCCTCAACCCAACTTGGCCAGAGATAAGATCCTATTCAAGAGGGAAGGCGAAAGTCACAAGGAAAATGAAGAGATCTCCTTACGCAAGAAATTGCACACCTGTGAATACCTAGACAAATTAGTCCTTGGGGGTTAGAATTTGTCCTCAAAACTGCCAAACCTACCCTCCACAAAGAGGTCCCCAAACCTTTCCAGACCCTCCTTCCCCCATGACCTGGACTTAGAAGCTAAACCCGCTGGCACAAAGAAATGATTCTTACAAATTGGGGCTTACAACGACATGGAGCTGAGCTTAAAATGTTGTCTAAACTGCCTTCAAGACTGGACACCAATACTGGACTTGAGGTAAATTTTTCCAGGGAAAATGGAAGCGAGGCAGTTACCAAGGCCCCAAAGCTAGAACCACTACAAGAGCTCACCTCCCATCTGCCCCAATATGGAATTTGGATACTTGAGCCACCTCAGTATTTTTTTCAATATTAGCTACCCAGTAATAAAATAATAAATTAGGTAAAGCTAAGCCACCCGACTGTCTCTGTCTGAAGAAACATGCTATGAATCCTTGGGATCTTGCCCGCCCAAATGAAGGAAGCTATCACCTTGTTGACTTCAGCAAAGAAAGATTTGTGGAGAAAAATGGGGAGACACGGAAAAAGAAATAAAAACCCTGGGAGGACATTCATTTTAATAGTCTGAAGAATTCCAGCCAAGGACGGGGAGGTTATCCCACTTCTGCAAGACAGATTTAACCCCTTTCATCAGACTAGAATAATTTAATTTATAAAGCCAGGCCCAATCATGGGCCACCCGGATTCCCAGATAACAGAAGCTAGATCTGGCAAGGCAAAAAGGCAAGAACCCCAGAACTCCCCTCCCTGGAGGATTCACCGGAAAGTATTCGCCCTTATCCAAAATCAGCTCATACTCTGAGATGGAGCCGAAACTCCTAACTGGCCTCATTATCCCATCCATTGTGAAAACTGTGTCCTCGATATAAAGAAACAGATCATCTGTATACAGGGACACCCAATGCTCCCTCCCTCCCTGCTTTATCACCCTCCACTCAGTAGAAGATCTTAATGCTATGGCCTGTGGTTCAAGTGCCAAAGCAAACAAAAGCAGAGAGAATGGACAACACGTCCTCGTACCCCTATTCAATTGAAAGTAATCTGAAATCAATGGGCTGGATTCTCCATTATGCCGGCCGGTCAATGGAGTTTGCGATTGTGGGGCAGACCCACGACGTCGGGAAACACCCAGGCGCTGGCAAAACGGAGAATCCCGCCAGCGGAGAATCCCGCCCTAGGTGTCTGTGAGAACACATGCGGTGGGAGCCTTGTATAAAAGGCAAATGCAAGATATAAACTTTGGCCCAAAAGCAAACTTCCCAAGAATCTCAAATAGATAGATCCACTCGATCCTATCAAACTCTTTTTCGGTGTCTATTGAGAAAATCACCTTCAGTTGGGCGCTTGACAGGGAGAAAGGACGATATTTAACAATTGACGTCTATTGGCTGAAAGCTGCCGACCCTTGACTAACCCTGGATAAAAGCAAATTACTGCGGATGCTGAAATTTGAAACCAAAAGAGAAAATGCTGGAAAATCTCAGCAGGTCTCGCAGCATCTGTAGGGAGAGAAAAGATCTAATGTTTCGAGTCCAGATGACCCTTTGTCAGAGCTTGACAAACCCTGTCTGTTCTTCCGAGATCACCCCTGGAAGGCAGGGCTCCAATCACACTTTAGCCAGCAATTTAGCATGAGCATTCAGCAAAGAGATAGGCCACATTCTGTACGGTCCTTATCCTTCTTCAAAATCCGGGAACTAGAGGCCTGTGCCAATATAATCACCCCCACCCCTGGGACAAGGAATGATTAAACATGTCCGATATCAGTGGGATCAACTGTCCCCAATATGTCTTCTAGAACTCGATGGGAAATTCATCTGGGCACGGAGTTTTACCCAATTGAATTTTTTAAGAAAGATATTTTTTTTATTGAGGCATTTATAATTTTTATAATTTTAACAATTTTCTAGAACAAAAACAAAGTGAACAAACCTACCTAACCATCAATCAAATCCAGCCAACATGGCTTACATTCACACTTCCCCAATCCCAGTTTCCCACTAACGATTTCCCACCTTATCCAACCCAGCCCCGCCCCATCCCCTCCATGTCTACCTCTTTTCTTTTACCTTCTCTCCATCCCCCCCCACCTATTGCTGACAGCTTAATTTTCCCCAAAGAAGTAGATAAATGGCTGCCACCTCCGGGTGAACACTAGCATCGATCCTCTCAGAGCGAATTTGATCTTCTCAAGCCTGAGAAACCCAGCCATGTCACTGACCCATACCCCAGATTTCAGGGGTTCCGAGTCCCTCCACGCCAATAAGGTACGTCTCCGGGCTACAAAGGAGGTAAAGGCCAAGACATCAGCGGCTCTCGCCCCCTGGACTCCCGGGTCTTCCGACACACCAAACATTGCTACTACCCTTTCCTTCAATACCTTCGACATGACATTGGCAAATCCCTGCCAAAGTCCCCTCGGCTTTGGACATGCCCAAAACATATGGACATGATTCGCAGTCCCACCCGCACATCGCCCACACCTATCCTCCAACCCTTCAAAGAACCTGCTCATCCACAGTCACGTGTCCCCTGTGGACCACCTTAAATTGTTAAGCCTGGCACATGATGAGGACGTGTTGACTCTCCTCAGGGCATCCTCCCAAAACCCAACCTCCCAACCCCTGCCCAGCTTTTCACTTCCCCTATCAGGGCTTCCTCCGGCAGGTGCGGAGGGGAAGGTATCGGACATTTATAAAGAACTCATGGAGTGGGAGGGAGCCCCTCCCCCACTACCTTGTCCTGTATCTCCTAGGGAGCAGGTGCAGAAAGGTCGATACTTGCCTCCGCACAAAGTCCCTTGCCTGCAGGTAGTGGAATACCTGACTGCATTAAATAAATACATTTCAGAATCTCCTTGGGGCGCAATGGGGATTCTAACTTCCTATCTTCACCACTGGGAAGGACGACCCTTCCAAAAACTGCGTCATGGGCAAACCGATCGTTAAAGATTTTGATAAAAGGCTTCAAAATGCAGCATTAACCTTGGGTGGGGTGGAAACCAACCTCCCACCTGAGTCCCGTATCTGCATAATCTCCCAGGAGGCAGCCTGCCTCCTCAGCTGGTGCACTAAAAGGTGACTGTCTTTCGCCCCATATTCATAGAATGTCCCCTTCGAGTGTCGCAGCTGGCTCACCACCTTACCAATTGAGAGTAGATCAAAGTGCATCTGCAACTTTTTCCTACTCGCTAGTAACTCCAGTGAAGGGGCAGGTCCACCTCAAGGATGGAATCCACCGGCCTCTGCCTCCCCACCCTCCCAATCTAAGAATGACTTTGCCACCGTGATGGAATCAGAAACTTGGGTCCAGATTGGTCCAACCGAAGGCCTAAAACACAATTGAAGTTCCTCCCCCCAAGATTAGCTGGTGTGAATCCAAATCAGGAATAGAAGCCAGGACTTCTGGTGACTGGGATGTGTTGAGCGGATACACGGAAAGTGGCTGTTCTCCTAGGAAATTGAATTTAGGCAATTTTAACCGAAAATAGCCTGCCAGAACCGAGGGGGAAAAAAAGCATCCCCTCTTCAACCTACAAACGAAGATACAAAATATTAACTAAAATGCCGAACAACAGCTGTGCCAGAAGCTGCAAGGAAATAAGAGGCAACAGGAGCCTGGGGAAACCAGCGTGCGAAACGGTGGACCCATGAGACGAGAAAGCAAGGCAGCACCTGAAGGAGAGGGCCAACAAGCTGTGCACTAAACTCTCCCTCGCCAGAGGGCAGCTTGAATAAGTTCCTCACCAGAGAGCTGAAGGAGCTCAAGGAGGACATAAGACTTGGATTCCAGGCAGCGATCAGGGTGGCAGTCACAGAAGCACTGGCCACCATGCATATGGTGACAAAGAGGAAAGGTGACTTGAGGCCCAGGGGAGCACAATCAATGAGCTTAAAAAGGCCTCCATGGCCCAGAGCGACCAGATTGTTGCCCCAGAGGCACAAATAGTAAGGTTGGTGGCGGCCCAGGGAAATCTTGAGGGGAAACTAGAAAACCAAGAGAACCAGTTGAGGCGTCAGAACCTCCGAATAGTGGGACTGCCAGAGAAAGCGAAGGCAGGAATCGCTTTGACTACATGGTCCAGATGCTGGGAAACCTGGTTGGAAGGGTCAGTTTCGCCAGCCAACCAGAGATAGACAGGGCACACGGATCGCTCTGACCAAAACCCAGAGCCAGGGATCAGCGCCGGTATCAACACCGGGAGAGAACCCTGAGATGGGCCAGGCAGACGAGAACCTGCAACTGGGAGGGACACCAGATACAAATACATCTGGACATTGGGGCAGACCTGGCCAAGCACTGGACTGAGTTCAACAGAGCAAAGGCGGCCCTATTCAAAAGTGGGGTGAAGTTTGGAATGTTCTATCCAGCCAAAGCTATGGGTAACCATCCGGGCAGTGAACACTATTTTACAGCCCTGCAGAAGTGGACTGGTTTGTCCAAAAGAACAGGCTGGGGAAACAGCCACAGAAACAGAGTTGAAACTGTCACCCTTAGAAACTGAGGACTGAAAGACAAGTTGCCCCGGCGACAGAGGTGGTGGCAGAAGACCAGATGGGCTTTGTTAAGGATAGGCAGCTAAAGTCAAACATCAGGCACCTGCTAAACCTGATAATGACCCTATCCGGGGAGAGAACACCAGATGTGATTATCTCCCTGGACGCAGAAAAGACCTTCGAAAGAATCGAGTGGAAGTACCTTGGAGCATTACTGGAATGGATCGGGCTTGGAGTAGGGTTCACAACATGGGTGAAACGTCTGTACAGTGCTTCCATGGCAAGCGTGCGAACCAACACTGCCAGCTCTAAGTACTTCCAGCTGCATGGAGACACAAGGCAGGTATGCCTTCTGTCCCCGCTGCTATTCGCCCTGGCAATTGAGCCACTAGCGATTGCACTCAGAGCGGCGAAAAACTTGAGGGTGATCCAGAGGGGAGACAGAGAGTACAAGAGTCTCACTCTTTCCTACTCTTTCCTACGTCGTAGACCCCCAAAGCAGCATGGAAGAGATCTGGCGCTCTTGAAAGAACTTGGAGTCTTGTCGGGCTGCAAAGTCAACCTGAGCAAAAACGAATTCTTTCCGGTGAACCTGCAAGGGCGAGGGGCAGAGCTGGAGGACTGCCATTTAAAGAAGCCCCAAATAAATGTTGTTACCTAGGGATCCAAATTGCCCACACGGATCCACAAATGGAATCTGGCTAGTCTGGTGGAGGAAGTGAAAAAGGACCTACAGAGATGGGGCACACTCCCACTCTCCCTGATAGAGAGGGTGCAGATGGTGAAGATGCCCATAGTCCTCTTCCTATTCAGATCCCTCCCGATTTACATGCCCAAGGCCTCCTTTCCCAAAGTAGAGAGAACAATCATTGTGTTTGTGTAGGGCCGAGGTTGTTGGGGGGGGGGGGAGAAAGAGAGAGAGGAGAGAAAGAATCCAAGTTTCTCCCCCCCCCCCCCCCCCCCCCCCAAAAAGGTCTTGCAAAGAATGTGAAGCTTGGGCCAGGCCCCCTCAAACCTGCAGTACTACCATTGGGCAGCCACAGCAGAAAGAGTGAGGATATGGGTCATTTCACTTTGGTTCTGAAGCCTGGACAAAGGAGTTCTAACTCTTTCTCAAAGATCTGATGAATTCTCTATCGAAATCCCAGTGTGAGAGAAAAGGCTGAAGCAGAAACCAGAATCGAATAACTCCCGCTGCAAGAAAGCGGATGATGTACGAACCGAGACCAGAATCCGATAACTCTGAGAGCAGGCTAATGCGAAGCTAGAAGCCTCTCGTGGAAAAGCTGTGAGGAAGATATACTGCTGAGCTGCAAAGAAGATCATTACATGCTGTATTCCAGAAACTTTAATCCACACGCAAACTGTGAAGCAAGTGCACTAAAGGACTCCTCATCTGAAGCAAGGACTCTTTTCACCTTAATCCTGATTATTTTCCCACACTTTCCCTCCTTCTGTGCTTGTCTGTCTTGTATGTAGGTAGAAGGTGGGCAGTTGAAGGGCATCAGCTTAACCGTAAGCAGCTGTGTATCCTGTATAATTCATATTCGTTCCTGCACAGGGATGTCCCTCTGGCCCCTGGCCATTGTGTTTCAACTTGCAAACCTGGTGACTGTAATTATTCAGCAGCCACGGGCCAAAGATTTCAGGGATTTTTCTAAGAATTTTTGGTTCATTCACTTATGTTGTGACGTGGGGCTGGAATTGACTACGCTCTTGTCCAGGGTGGTGTAAATACCCACAAACAATCAAACAACCAAAAGGTGAATAAAAAACCCTGGCCCCTACCTCCACTACCCAACCCCAAACAAAACAAAATCCCTGAGCTCATTATCTAACAGTACAAGAAAATAATGAGCTTCAGTTGCCCCCACCATTTTGCTCCCGTTAGCTAACTCTTCAGTCAGCAGGGAAGCCCCACCAGGAGTAAAGACCAATAAACAGCCCCCCACTCACATCCAACTTTAATAATGGAAGAAAAAAATACTTATCCCACACAAGAATAACAGAATTGTGTAAGAAACCCTAACAAATCCTCATAACCATGTGCCTTCCCAATAATACAAAAATCTTGTGATAATTACAATTAACTCGCCCCCAGCCCATGCTTCCTAACAAAACCACCCACCTCCTTTGTACCGTAAGTCACTCGGAGGCATGCATGGTATACCACCCCAAACCAAACTCCACTCTTGTACAATGCGGCCTTGGCCTTGTTAAACACCGCCACCTTTTAGTCAGTTCCACACCCACATATTGATAAAGCCTGATGGCGTGGCCCTCCCATTTGTAGGTTTGATTATCCTTTTTCCACCTCAGGACTAGTTCCTTCTCCTGAAAACCTCATGATGATTGCCTGTGGTGAATTGCCGGAATGGGACTTCTGCCTGAATGAATATGGACTCTATCCAGCTCGGGAGGGGACATCAATCTGCCCTCCACCATCTTCCCATACATCTTCGAAATGTAGTTCAGCGGATTTGAGCCCTTCACTCATTCTGGTACCCTGACGATTCTAAGGTTCTGTCTCTTGGAGTGATTCGCCAGATATCCACCTTGGCTCTCATTGTTTTATTATCACCGGCCAACAGTGTCATCTCAGCTTCCAAGGAGACAATCTGATCGCTCTGCTTCAAAGGAGCCACGTCCGCACCCTGTAATGCCGCACTATGTGCCTTTACCGTCTCGTCAATCTTTGCCAGTGCCGAATGCAAGCTTGGCCTCCTCTATGGACTTGTGATGGTCCTCGGAGACAGCCTGCCGCTGTTCCTGAAACTCCGCTGCCAAGATGCTTGTAAGCATCTCAACAGTCAATGGAATGGCCAGAGTTGTGATTATGATCTCCGTTATTTTCTCAGCAGAAGAGCCTCAAGAAGCTTCTGAATCCGTCGATGAATCTTTATTTACTGGACTTTCTGGGCATTTCGCTTGTGTGGGGCCCTTAGCCCATTGAATTGGTGACGTTTTAGCCCAAACGCCCCCAGAAACTGGGTGAAAAGAGCTAAAAATAAAATACCCCAGCGAGAGCCACCTCGTTTGTGACTACTCCCTACATGCTGCCACCGGAAGTCCCATGTGCATTTAATTAAACCTCAATGTAGAAGACATGAATTTTGTGTTCCAGATTTAAAATAATTTTGAGTACAGGCATTTTAATTGAAATATGACATGTTAAAGTCAGCATTTATTTTAGCAATCAGCAACACCTTATAGCCCCACATACCCCTTACTCGACCATTACCACCAAGCCAAGGGTTTAAGTGATGGAAGGAGCCATCAACAGCAGTATAATTTGCACTTGCTTCGTAAAAACCTGCTCTCGGACGCTCAGTTTGGTTCCACCAGGGCCACTCAGCTCCTGGCCTCATCACAGCTGTGGTTCAAACATGGACAAAAGATCTGAATCCTAGAGGTGAAGTGAGATTGACTGCCCATGATATCATTCGATATGACATCGAGGAGCCCTAGTAAAACGAGGCAATGGGAATCGGGGAAAATGCTCCACTGGTTGGAGTCATACCTGGCAAAAAGAATGATGGTTGGGTGGTTGGAAATCAATCATCTCAGCTCCAGGACATCATTACAGGAGTTCCTCAGGGTAGTGTACTAAGCTAAACTGTCTTCAGCTGCTTCATCAATGATCTTTGGAATGCTTTGGATGAAGACTTGAAAAGATGCACAGAAATTTTTAGGTTTACATGAACAAAAATTCAATCATTATACATTTTTAAAAAAAGTTAAGGAACAGGTTTGTAGGATTGTTTTGTTATTTTATGGAGATATTATTAGGATAATAGGGACACAAATGAAAACAGTATGTGACAGGGAACTGGAAAATTAAGTAATTGATTTGTATTTATGAAAATGAATAGGGCTTTATACATTTGTACTTCTTCCAACTCCTTTTTTTGAACATGTATGTGCTGTATGTTATTTGGTATTTTATGTATTGCATAATGTAGTATTTTATTATTTTGTCATGTTAGAACTAAACAATAACAATAGTGGAGGGTGTGACTGTTTGTTTGAAGTGTGAATTTGGTGCTAATCGAGCAGGTTGCTTTGTCCTGGATGGTGTCAAGCTTCTTGAATGTTGTTGAAGCTGCACTCATCCAGGCAAGTGGGGAGTAATCCATCACACTCCTGACTTTTGCCTTGTAGATGGTGGTTAGGATTTGGGGATTTAGGATTTAGTTACTCACCACAGAATTCCCAGTCTCTGATCTACTCTTAAATAGAAACATACATAGAAAATAGAAGCAGGAGGAGGCATCAGGCTCTTGGAGCCTGCTCTACCATTCGTTATAAGAACTAGGAGCAGGAGTAGGCCATCTGGCCCCTCGAGCCTGCTCCGCCATTCAATTAGATCATGGCTGATCTTTTGTGGACTCAGCTCCACTTTCCGGCCCGAACACCATAACCCTTAATCCCTTTATTCTTCAAAAAACTATCTATCTTTACCTTAAAAACATGTAATGAAGGAGCCTCAACTGCTTCACTGGGCAAGGAATTCCATAGATTCACAACCCTTTGGGTGAAGAAGTTCCTCCTAAACTCAGTTCTAAATCTACTTCCCCTTATTTTGAGGCTATGCCCCCTAGTTCTGCTGTCACCCGCCAGTGGAAACAACCTGCCCGCATCTATCCTATCTATTCCCTTCATAATTTTAAATGTTTCTATAAGATCCCCCCTCATCCTTCTAAATTCCAACGAGTACAGTCCCAGTCTACTCAACCTCTCCTCATAATCCAACCCCTTCAGCTCTGGGATTAACCTAGTGAATCTCCTCTGCACACCCTCCAGCGCCAGTACGTCCTTTCTCAAGTAAGGAGACCAAAACTGAACACAATACTCCAAGTGTGGCCGCACTAACACCTTATACAATTGCAACATAACCTCCCTAGTCTTAAACTCCATCCCTCTAGCAATGAAGGACAACATTCCATTTGCCTTCTTAATCACCTGTTGCACTTGTAAACCAACCTTCTGTGACTCATGCACTAGCACACCCAAGTCTCTCTGAACAGCGGCATGCTTTAATATTTTATCGTTTAAATAATAATCCCGTTTGCTGTTATTCCTACCAAAATGGATAACCTCACATTTGTCAACATTGTATTCCATCTGCCAGACCCGAGCCCATTCACTTAACCTATCCAAATCCCTCTGCAGACTTCCAGTATCCTCTGCACTTTTCGCTTTACCACTCATCTTAGTGTCATCTGCAAACTTGGACACATTTCCCTTGGTCCCCAACTCCAAATCATCAATGTAAATTGTGAACAATTGTGGGCCCAACACGGATCCCTGAGGGACACCACTAGCTACTGATTGCCAACCAGAGAAACACCCATTTATCCCAACTCTTTGCTTTCTATTAATTAACCAATCCTCTATCCATGCTACTACTTTACCCTTAATGCCATGCATCTTTATCTTATGCAGCAACCTTTTGTGTGGCACCTTGTCAAAGGCTTTCTGGAAATCCAGATATACCACATCCATCGGCTCCCCGTTATCTATTGCACTGGTAATGTCCTCAAAAAATTCCACTAAATTAGTTAGGCATGACCTGCCTTTAACGAATCCATGCTGCGTCTGCCCAATGGGACAATTTCTATCCAGATGCCTCGCAATTTCTTCCTTGATGATAGATTCCAGCATCTTCCCTATTACCGAAGTTAAACTCACTGGCCTATAATTTCCTGCTTTCTGCCTACCTCCTTTTTTAAACAGTGGCGTCACGTTTGCTAATTTCCAATCCACCGGGACCACCCCAGAGTCTAGTGAATTTCGGTAAATTATCACTAGTGCATCTGCAATTTCCCTTGCCATCTCTTTTAGCACTCTGGGATGCATTCCATCAGGGCCAGGAGCCCCATTAGCTTGCCCATCATTACCTCCTTAGTGATAACAATCCTCTCAAGGTCCTCACCTGTCATAGCCTCATTTCTATCAGTCGCTGGCATGTTATTTGTGTCTTCCACTGTGAAGACCGACCCAAAAAACCTGTTCAGTTCCTCAGCCATTTCCTCATTTCCCATTATTAAAACTCCCTTCTCATCCTCTAAAGGACCAATATTTACCTTAGCCACTCTTTTTTGTCTTATATATTTGTAAAAACTTTTACTGTCTGTTTTTATATTCTGAGCAAGTTTACTCTCATACTCTATCTTACTCTTCTTTATAGCTTTTTTAGTAGCTTTCTGTTGCCCCCTAAAGATTTCCCAGTCCTCTAATCTCCCAGCACTCTTTGCCACTTTATATGCTTTTTCCTTCAATTTGATACTCTCCCTTATTTCCTTAGATATCCACGGTCGATTTTCCCTCTTTCTTCCGTCCTTCCTTTTTGTTGGTATAAACCTTTACTGAGCACTGTGAAAAATCGCTTGGAAGGTTCTCCACTGTTCCTCAACTGTTCCACCATAAAGTCTTAGCTCCCAGTCTACCTTAGCTAGTTCTTCTCTCATCCCCTTGTAATCTCCTTTGTTTAAACACAAAACACTAGTATTTGATTTTACTTTCTCACCCTCCATCTGTATTTTAAATTCCACCATATTGTGATCGCTCCTTCCGAGAGGATCCCTAACTATGAGATCATGAATCAATCCTGTCTCATTACACAGGACAAGATCTAGGACCGCTTGTTCCCTCGTAGGTTCCATTACATACTGTTCTAGGAAACTATCGCGGATACGTTCTATAAACTCCTCCTCACGGTTGCCTTGACCGACCTGGTTAAACCAATCGACATGTAGATTAAAATCCCCCATGATAACTGCTGTACCATTTCTACATGCATCAGTTATTTCTTTGTTTATTGCCTGCCCCACCATATCGTTACTATTTGGTGGCCGATAGACTACTCCTATCAGTGACTTTTTCGCCTTACTATTCCTAAGGTATGATCGTGGCTGATCATCAAGTTCAGTGTCTTAATCCCACCTTCTCCCATATCCTTGACCCCTTTAGCCTCAAGAGCTCTAGCTAATTCCTTCTTGAAATTGCACAACTTTATGACCTCAACTACTTCCTGTGGTAGTGAATTCTTTGGGTGAAGAAATTTCTCCTCCCCTCAAAGATTTACCCCTTGTCCTCAAACTATGACCCCCAGTTCTGGACTTCCCCACCGTCGGGAACATCCTTTCTGAATCTATCCTGTCTAATCCTGTTAGAGTTTTATAAATTTCTACAAGATCCCCTCTCCCTCTTCTGAAGTCGAACAAATATAATCCTAACCGACTTAATCTCTCCTCATATGACAGTCCCACCATCCCAGAAATCAGCCTGGTAAACCTTTGCTGCACTCCCTCCATAGCAAGAACATCCTTCCTCAGATAAGGACACCAAAACTGCGCACAATACTCCAGTTATGGGCTCACCAACACAAATACAATTGAAGTAAAACATTCCTATTCCTATACTCAAATCCCCTCGCTATGAAGGCCAACATATAATTTACCTTCTTTACTGCCTGCTATAGCTGTGCGCCTACTTTCAATGACTGATGCACAAGGACACCAAGGTCTTGCCGAGTATCCTGCTCTCTCAATTTACACCATTGAAATAATAATCTGCCGTCCTATTTTTGCTACCAAAGCGGATAACCTCCCATTTATCCACATTGCACTGCATCTGCCATGCATATGCCCACTCACTCAGCCTGTCCAAATCCTGTTGAAGCACCTCTACATCCTCCTCACACCTCACCCACCCACTCAACTTTGCATCATCTGCAAATTTGGAGATAATACATTTAGTTGCCATGTCCAAATCATTAATATATAATGTGAACAGTTGGGGTCCAAGCACAGCATCCTATGGTACCCCACTAGTCACTGCCTGATAATCAGAAAAAGATCCATGTATTCCAATTTTTTGCGTCCTATCTGCTAACCAGCTTTCTATCCGTCTCAAGACACTACCCACAATCCCATGTGCTTTAACTTTACAATCTGCAATGCAAGACCTTGTCGAAAGCCTTCTGAAAGTCTAAATAGACCACATCTGCTAGCTCTCCCTGATCAACTCTATTAGTTACATCTTCAAAGAATTCGAGTAGATTTCCCATGCATAATTTCCTTTTCGTAAATCCATGCTGACTTTGTCTGATTATACCACTGGTTTCATAGAAGATAGGAGCAGGAGGAGGCCTTTTGAGCCTGCGCTGCCTCTCATCACGATCATGGCTGATCATCAAACTCAATAGCCTAATCCTGCTTTCTCCCCGTAGCCTTTGATCCCATTCTCCCCAAGTGCTATTGTCACAGTATTTATCTGGCTGGTCTAGTTAAGTTTCTGGTGAATGGTAACCTTGAGGATGTTGATGATGCGTGATCCATCAATGATGGCAATGTCATTGAATTTCATTGGGAAATGTTTCAATTCTCTCTTGTTGGAGATGGTCATTGCCTCAGACTTGTTTTGGCTCGACTGTTACCTGCTACTCACCCCAAACCTAAATCTTGCTGCATATACATTTTCCCCCTCGGTACCTGTCCTGGAGCTGCAGTGATTTTGCGGGTATCTTGAGCAGGAAGTTATTGCAACCTTAGTCTGAGCGCCCATTATGTAGTTGGTTTCCTCGCTATCATATATTTGCAGTGCAGAAGGAGACCACTCGGCCCATCAGCCCATAGAGCCTGCACCGGATCCCGGAAAGAGCAACCCACCAAGCTCACACCTCCACCCTATCCCAGTAACCCCACCTAACCTTTTTTGGACACGAAGGGCAATTTAGCATAGCCAGTCCACTTATCCTGCACACCTTTGGACTGTGGAAGGAAACTGGAGCACCCGGATACTGTCTGTGCGGAGTCTGCACATCCTCCCCGTGTGTGCGTAGGTTTCCTCCAGGTGCTCCGGTTTCCTCCCACAGTCCAAAGATGTGCAGATTCGGTGGATTGGCCATGATAAATTGCCCTTAATGTTGGGTGGGCTTACTGGGTTATGGGGATAGGGTGGAGATGTTGACCACGGGCAGGGTGCTCTTTCCAAGAGCTGGTGCGGACTCGATGGGCCGGGTAGCTTCCTTCTGCACTGTAAATTCTATGATATCATGAACCTCCCGTCCAGCCAGCTCAGCTAACCGAGCCTCAGTTGGATATATATACAACTAAGGAATGGTCTGCTTTAGTAATGTAAGTAACTTAACTACAATAGTGAATTCATAGATTCCCTACAGTACAGGAGGCCATTCCGCCCATCGAGTCTGCACCAGCATACTGAAATTGTACCTGACCGAGGCCCATTTCCCTACCCAATCCCCTAACCCCATCTAACCTGGATACTAAGGGGCAATTTAGCATGGCCAATTCACCTAACCTGCACATCTTTGGACTGTGGGAGAAAACCAGAGCAACCAGAAGAAAAACCCACGCAGTCACGGAGAATGTGTAAACTCCACACAGACAGTCACGCGAGGTCAGTATTGAGCCCAGATCCCTAGCATTGGGAGGCAGCAGTGCTAACCACTGTGCTGCCCACAGTTATTGTGATAAAGAACACTGGCGCTTTATTAAAAAATGTCTAAACATTTTTGGATGAAATTATATCTTGTTAGCTTCTTACTGGAAATATGGGAGAGTTTGGAGAATAATAATTGAGCAACTAGTACTTTATTAATTGTACTAGTTGCTAGTACAATTGTACTAGTTATTAATTGTCATGTTTACTTAATTGTAAAGGTAATTTAGCACAGAAACTGATCTTTATGTAATGTTCAGAGGCCCAGTTAATTTGCAAGTGGTACTTAGAATGTAGGATTTCAAATTGGGCCCTCCAGTTTCCAGTGAGTCTACAAGGTCATCAGATTTCTGAAATTTGTTGTCACATTTCTCTTATTTGTTGACTAAGTACTGTTATTTCTATTACTTGTGCGTATATACACTAATAAAAACATTTTACAATAATATCATTTGGACAGCTGATGCAGTTCGCTGATGTTGAATGTTAGACAGTCCTAGGGAGAAAATCAATAATTGTAGGCGCATCTTATTGCATCAAAATATCCCTGAGTGTCACACAATTACTTTTGGACTGCAGTGATTGTTGTTCTGTGGGCAAATGTCCTATATTACCACAGTGACAACACTTCAAAACTGCTTTGACTGTGATTTGGGTTGGTACGTCTTTGTGTGTAATGTGCTACATAGATTTGTCTTTGTTTTAAAAATAAGTGGTAGCCACAAATAACAATGAAATGAATGACTAGTTATTCTGTATTTTTGTGCGCAGTAGTCCTGATGTTGACTGGATTGGCTCTTGACAGTGTTGAAAGACATTGCAGAGACTGAAGATACAGACCGCATAAGAAATCTGTATGTGGAACAAACACAACAATGAGAGTAGTGAAAAGGCAGTGTGTTATTAGAAGAGGAGTTCGACAAGGGTATTGTTTGTCAACAGTTCTCCTCAATGTCTACGCAGAAGCAATGATCAAAGAAACTTCTGAAGACACAGACTCTGGTGCTAAGATTGGGTCTTCAGAGGAAAGATGCAACAAAGAAATAAGAACAAGGATAGCAATGGGGAGGTCATAATTGGTAGAAGAACATAAGAACATAAGAACTAGGAGCAGGAGTAGGCCATCTGGCCCCTCGAGCCTGCTCCGCCATTCAATTAGATCATGGCTGATCTTTTGTGGACTCAGCTCCACTTTCCGGCCCGAACACCATAACCCTTAATCCCTTTATTCTTCAAAAAACTATCTATCTAAGAGATGGTTGTTAACCGGAAAACTGAATAAACAACCCAAGAAGCGGTTTGTGAAGAGCTTAGAACCACAGAATTCCTACAATTTAGAAGGAGCATATTCGGCCCATTGAGTCTGCATCAACCCGCTGAAAGAACACCCTACCTAGGCCCACTCCCCCGACCTATCTCTGTGACCCCACCTAACCGGCACATCTCTGACTTGATTCAGAGTGTTGTTTTACACAGATATGAGGCTTGGACCTTACGAAAAAAGTTGACCAACTTGGTAAATAGTTTTGAAATCTGGGTACAGAGGAGAATTGCAAGGGTCAGTTGGATAGAAAAAGTAACAAATGATGACTTGCTGAGGAGAGTGAATGCACAAAGAAACATGCTGGACGTAATTAAGAACAGAGAGATTGGGCGGGGCGCATATTAAGAGAAAATGGACTTGTAAGAGGGAAGATTTCGAGGAAAAAGAGGAAGGAAAAGAATATCAATGCTGAATGGATTGAAAATTGAAAGTTATTGGCAAATGAAAAAACTGTCGTAGGCTCGAGGAACATGGAGAAGACCAGCAGCCAAGGGCATGTCTTCAGCCAAAGCACGCATGATGATGATGACCTTTTAACCCTGACTGCTACAAAATAAAACTAACCAATAGCTAGCTTTCCACCTTACGGTACTTTCCCTTCAGTACTGAGGAGGATGTTCCTTGAAATAGTCAACTCTTACCCCCATACCGCCTTCTAATGTATTCAATTGTTTCTGGAATTCTTTGGAGATAAGTAGATTTATGATGCCATAGCAACTTAAGATCGTATAAATGTTACAACTTTTCTCACACTCAAGTTAGTTATAAGTTGCTGATCTATTTTCATTTTATCCTTGTTGCAAATTTCTATTGGGTCATTTAAAAGAAACAGACATCGTCTTTATACACTAACTAGATTCCATGTTGTACTGAAAATAAATAACCATATTAGTTTTGTCAGGCTATAAGGTTTCATTATTTGTTATTTCTCCCATTTACAAATTGTTTTTTTTAGAATAAGATGAACCAACAAGTACAGAAGGCAGCCATTTGCACCTTGATGCAGGGCAGGCATAACAGAGTCCTGTGCATTTTAGAGTCCTTTGTGTAACTGAGCATGGTTGGTGGTTAGCCCAACAAGTAGGAAAAACAATTGGTAATATTGCCTTTTTTTTGTTTGGTTATCAGTTTTGTCTTCAAAATTTGATGTTGCATGAAGCATGGTACTGGTAGAAAACATTTCAAAGGATGGAATGACTTGGGCTGACCTTTGCGCTGCATGATTTTTGTGGTATGAAATGACACCACTGCAGTTTTCTTCACTTTCCCCCGGCCCCGTTTCAATTCACATGTTTTAACTTGAAAATAACAGTACTTAGTATTTTTAGTCCTCTGAATTCTGGCTGATAGCCATTGTGTCCCTATCTCCCCACTGCTTTCACATGGTCTTGCAACAGAAAGCCAAACATTTGCATATAACCCTGCTGCATAAGTGGAATCTCACAGGGCGGCATGTGGCGCAGTGGATAGCACTGGGACTGTGGCACTGAGGACCCCGGGTTCGAATCCTGGCCCTGGGTCACAGTCCGTGTGGCGTTTGCACATTCTCCCCATGTCTGCGTGGGTTTCACCCCCCACAACCCAAAAGATGTGCAGGTTAGGTGGATTGGCCACACTAAATTGCCCCTTTATTGGGAAAAAAAAATAATTGGCTACTCTAAATTTATATTAAAAAAATAAGTTGAATCTCACACATTTGGAACAAAAAGATTTGTAGTAGAGAATGTTTCAAAGGTTTCCTAAATTTCCTTGGCTTGTAGGTTAAAACTAGAAATAGCTCAATGATAATTTTACTAAATGAAAATATGTTTCAACTTTCAGTTCCTCTAATTTCTCCGTTTTCTATTCCTACTTTCATTGTCCCCAGTCATTTACCACAAATTAAAAATATGCAAATGCTCTGGACCATAACATGTTTCTGCTTTTTTTACAATAATTTATGAAAAGTTATATATTAAAATGTATATCCCAAACAATATTGCAGCACTCGTTGAATTTTGAGCACTATATGCTTTTTAATTTTTGGTCATTAGTGCAGGAAGGGGAATTTATTGCAGCACAACTGATAAAACTATTTGCAAAGTATCATATTTTTGGCAACTTGATGAAGAATTGGTGGTGTCATTTTCTCAGGTTTATTAATAATCTGAGTTAAATGCATTCAGCCCTGAGTGACTTGTTTCCCTGTTAATACCCAAGATGGTTTCAGATCGGTTCTTTCTGGTGTTGGGGAAACTTCAATTTTTAGCCGAGAAGTTAAAAGTATAAAATAGGGTTAGAGGAAATGTTTACATCTTACACTTTCTAAATTCCTGTTGGAAATGTTGCCACGCTGACTTTAGTTGTGTGTGTTTGATCATTTTTATGCACTTAGGAACATACAGCACAGGTGAGGGAGGTGACCTCAAAACTGATATTTGATTTGGGTGTACTTTAGTGTTATGCGTTTGCCATAGGAGAGTTATTTTGGGACTCCTTGAAAAGCTTTCCATTTATAACGATGCTCTGGTCTGAAACCAGATCCCAAGCTTTTGGTAATATCTGGTTAGTGACCAAAACATTTTGTTTAAAGTAGACAAAGTTTGAGATTCAAACTACTTACAAGAGAATAAAGCCACACGATTCCCCAGGTTTTGGACAAACAAACGTAAACTTAACTATACAAGGTTAGAAAGATAAAACAATTTACAATAGTTATCTTTCAGGGATATTTTGAGGTGCATGTGAATTAACAGGCAAACTGTGGTTGAACACCTCACGGTGCATCATAGAGGTAGATATGACCAAGACAGTTTCCATGGATTTCTCAACAGCACATCCAGACATCCGCATACACGGACTCAACCAATCTCACTAAAACTCTTCAATTATTCTCTCGCAAGTGATCCCGGTCTTCACCTTTGAAAATCTCACTTTGGAATTCTCCCCACAAGTTGGCACAGCTTAGATGGCATCAGCAACAGCCCACTTTATGGTCTCAATCTCATCCCCTGAGATTTCATTCCTCAGGATTCACGAATCTGCACTCAAGCACCACCAACTCACAAGCACAACTCAGCTCTTTGGCAGAACACTACTGCTGTAAAGGGGTACTGCTTCACAGTGCCAGGGACCTAGGTTTGATTCCTGGCTTGGGTCACTGTCTGTGAGGAGTCTGCACATTCTCCCCGTGTCTCGTGGGTTTCCACCGGGTGCTTGGGTTTCCTCCCCCATTCCCAAAAGACGTACTGTTAGGTGAATTGAACATTCTGAATTCTCCCTCTGTACCTGAACAGGCGCCGGAGTGTGGCGACGAGGGGATTTTCACAGTAACTTCGTTGCAGTGTTAATGTAAGCATATTTATGACACTAATAAAGATTATTATTATTGTTACCCGTGGCCCAAAAGTCCGCAAGACAAAGTCACCAACCTTCTTAGGTCACTAGGACTTCTCCCAAACCCCCTTTGACTACCAGGACTTCTCCTAAACCCTCTTGATTAAAGTCTGCTGACTGCAGCCCTTTTCCTGTTTGGAGTCTCTTTCGATGCTCCTCTCATTTTAATTTAGCTGGGACCTCTGCCTGGGTCACTTTCTTTGGGATCTCTCCCTGTCCCCTGCCTGGGAATCTTGTCTTCAGTTTTTATCCCATTTCCCCCTTATGCTCAGGTTCATTGGACTGGTCCTCAGCCCAAAGAACTCAAAATACTGAACTGACATATGTAGCCCGTTCCTGGTTTATGCATGCGCAAAATCTCCAAAATCTCCAAGATCAAGGCGTTTGATAAGGTTCCCCACGGTAGGCTATTGCAGAAAATAAGGAAGTATGGAATTGAAGGTGATTTAGCGGTTTGGATCAGTAATTGGCTAGCTGAAAGAAGACAGAGGGTGGTGGTTGATGGCAAATGTTCATCCTGGAGTTCAGTTACTAGTGGTGTACCGCAAGGATCTGTTTTGGGGCCACTGCTGTTTGTCATTTTTATAAATGACCTGGAAGAGGGTGTAGAAGGATGGGTTAGTAAATTTGCAGATGACACGAAGGTCGGTGGAGTTGTGGATAGTGCTGAAGGATGTTATAGGATACAGAGGGACATAGATAAGCTGCAGAGCTGGGCTGAGAGGTGGCAGATGGAGTTTAATGCGGAAAAGTGTGAGGTGGTTCACTTTGGAAGGAGTAACAGGAATGCAGAGTACTGGGCTAATGGCAAGATTCTTGGTAGTGCAGATGAACAGAGAGATCTCGGCATCCAGGTACATAAATCCTTGAAAGTTGCCACCCAGGTTAATAGGGCTGTTAAGAAGGCATATGGTGTGCTAGCCTTTATAAGCAGGGGGATTGAGTTTTGGAACCACAGGGTCATGCTGCAGCTGTACATAACTCTGGTGCGGCCACACCTGGAGTACTGTGTGCAGTTCTGGTCACCACATTATAGGAAGGATGTGGAAGCTTTGGAAAGGGTTCAGAGGAGATTTACTAGGATGTTGCCTGGTATGGAGGGAAGGTCTTACGAGGAAAGGCTCAGGGAATTGAGGTTGTTTTCGTTAGAGAGGAGAAGGCTGAGAGGTGACTTAATAGAGACATATAAGATAGTCAGAGGGTTAGATAGGGTGGACAGTGAGAGTCTTTTTCCTCGGATGGTGATGACCAACACGAGGGGACATAGCTTTAAATTGAGGGGTGAGAGATATAGGACAGATGTCAGAGGCAGTTTCTTTACTCAGAGAGTAGTAGGGGTGTGGAACGCCCTGCCTGCAACAGTAGTAGACTCGCCAACTTTAAGGGCATTTAAGTGGTCACTGGATAGACATATGGATGAAAATGGAATAGTGTAGGTCAGATAGGCTTCAGATGGTTTCACAGGTCGGCGCAACATCGAGGGCCGAAGGGCCCGTACTGCGCTGTAGTGTTCTATGTTCTATCTTCTATGATCATGGCTCGGCACAACATTGAGGGCCGAAGGGCCTGTTCTGTGCTGTACTGTTCTATGTTCTATGTTCTATCTGTTGGGACTTTGAGTTCCTGACCCCCCCTCCTCAACAAGATAGGTTTGGCAGCCTTAACAATCGTTGCAATGGCTAGACTTTACAGCTGAAAGAATCAGATAATCTTGGAACACAGAAGACGGCAATTCAACCTGTAATACATGCGTTGGTTTATTTGATACAGTTGTCCAATAAGTTCCTATCCCTCACACTCTCCATAGTTCTGAAAATTGTTTAATACTACCGTGAGGGCCGAGGCAGACTTGATGGACCACATGGCCTCCTTCTGCACTGTAAGTTCTATGAAAACGGGAGAGACTTTGTAAATATATACACTGGAGGATAGTGACTGAAATATGTAACCTCTGCAGCATTTGTTGTACCCCTCGTATTTCATAGAAATATGTAACTTAAAAAATTAACTGCTGTTTTCTCCCTTTCTTGAAGGGCAAATTCTCCCTGCTGTGGATAAAAGCTAAAGGTAGAAAACAAATCCACGGTTACCTACCTATTACTCAGAGTTTTGGCAGAGGACCAAACCCCCACATGCTGTCTCAATTGATCTTCAGCTTACTCTTGGGTAGACAGTGGAGTAGTCGTAATGTCATTGGACTGGTAATCCAGGCGCCTGGGCTAATAACCTGGCGATTTGGGGTTTAATCTCACCAGGGCAGCAGGTGAAACTTAAATTCAATTAATTCATTGAAAAAATCAATTGATTAACAAAAATCTGGAATATAAAACTGGTCTCAATATTATGGCCATGAAACTATAATTGATTGTTGTAAAAACTTTTCTGGTTTAATGGTGTCTTTTAGGGAACAAATTCTGCCTTCCTCACCCAGTTTGGCCTATGTGACTCCAGACTCTAAAATTGCCCTCTGAAGCCTTCTACTCGGTTCAACGGCAAGAAGAGGAAATAAATGCTGGCTTTGCCAACAATACCCACATCTCCTGAATGAATAAAGAAAAAAGCAGTTGTTTGTCATTGAAGGTGAACCTTTCCCAGTAAAAAGTTTAATGTACATCGTCAATTTTAAGAAAAATGGTTGCTTGATTTGCAGATTTAGAACGGTGGCAGAGGAGTTAGCACTGCTGCCCCATAGTGTCCAAAAGGTTAAGTGGGGTTACTTGGTTACGGGGATAGGGGGGTGGCGTGAGCTTAAGTAGGGTGCTCTATCCAAGGGCCGGTGCAGACCTGATGGGCCCAATGGCCGCCTCCTGCACTGCTAGTTCTATGTAAACGGGAGAGACTTTGTAAATTTGACAGAATGTACTTTGGACTTGGGAAAATTAGGTCAGAAGACAGCAGACACTATGAATGAAGGAGCAATGTGGTCAGTCCAGTGGTAGGGAGGTTTGGCATCGCAATTGTAATCCAACATTGCCAATTTCCATACATGACAACTTCCAAATATTTGAGATATATTTACATATATATGCGAAGCAATTAGAACACCATTCATATCATCAGCTCACCCTAAAACCAGTGCTCTGAGCGAGTGGTATATTTGTCAGAAATGTCATCTTTTGGACGAGTCCTCTGCCTGCTTATTAATAATAATAATAATAATAATAATCGCTTATTGTCACAAGTCTTCAATGAAGTTACTGTTAAAAGCCCCTAGTCACCACAGTCCGGCACCTGTTCGGGGAGGCTGGTACGGGAAGGTAGACATAGAAGATCACCAGGCACTTTAAAAGAAATGTATTGAGTGTCCACTCAAAATTTTTCCTAAACCAGCATCAACAAATTAAAACTGGTCATTGGAAAATACTGCAGATGCCGGAAATCCAAAATAAATGCAGAAATACTGGGAATGGGCTCAGTGCATCAGACAGCACCTGTGGTGCGTGGAAGGCAGCATATTGTTTCGTATCAAAGAGCTAACCGTTTGTCAATGTAGCATGCAATACTTCCAAAGTTTAAAAATAACTGGGACCCTGATGCTAGAATCCTCGGAAAGATGGCAATAAATTATTTCTACTCATAACTGAGGTGGTACTTTAAAATGATCACAGAAAGAATTGGAATAGGGAGGTGACAAAGCCTCTTTATGTATAGAGTGGATCAAATATAGAATTCTTGCCACAAACAACTGATTGTTGAGTCACAATCTATTAATTATTTTAACAGAGAGCTATGTCATTGCCTGGAAAAAGAAAAATATCAGATGACAGGTGAGAATGTAATTGGGGTGCAATTTGGTGCTTTGGGCCAAATCATGCTGATTTGTCAAAGTGAAGTTATGGTTCAAGTTTCTGTTCAAGCCACAAAATCTTCCAGAAACCAGTGCAATTGGGTAAAATTTTAGAACATAATCGTTTAGTTTTTCCCTTACATTGAATAATATTCCTTGACATATTTTGAGAGTGGTAACCTCGTTCAATTTCATTACTGCAGCTGAAGCTGGATTTATCACATGTAAGCATTTTTAATAAGTGTCACCTCACTTTTACTTATCTGTAGTCATTTACTTGTTTCATTGGTGTGCACTAATCATTTTCTTGAAACCTTCTTGAAGGGCAAACATGCAGAATTGGCAGAAACTTGCCAGGCTTTTTAACTTGCTCCTTGCTCTCGGGCATGACCGTTTTTCTGCACAATGTTTGTTAAAGAAGAATAGAAGATCATGGTTTAATTTGTGCTTGAAATTCCTTGATCGTTTACGCTGGCTTTGTTGATTTCAGGAGAATTGGTTAACGAGTACAAACTGGTGGAAACTGTCCCAGTGGTGCCTAAAAGATGTTCTTGCAGGATTTAGCTAATGTTATATACTGTAGAAATACTAAATTACATGGAAACATAGAAGATAGGAGGAGGCCTTTGGGCTCTTCGAGCCTGCTCTGCCATTTATCACAATCATGGCTGATCATCCATCTCAATCGCCTAATCCTGCTTTCTCCCCATTAGCTTTGATCCGATTTGCCCCAAGTGCTATATCTAGCCGCTTCTTGAATATATTCAATGTTTTAGCATCAGCTACTTGCTGTGGTAATGAATACCACAGGCTCACCACTCTTTGGGTGAAGAAATGTTTTCTCATCTCTGTCTAAAATGGTTTACTCTGAATCCTCAGACTGTGACCCCTGGTTCTGGACACACTCACCATCAGGAACATCTTCCCTGCATCTACCCTGTCAAGTCCTGTTAGAATTTTATAAGTCTCTATGAGATCGCCCCTCATTCTTCTGAACTCCGGCGAGAACAATCCCAACCTAGTCAATCTCTCCTCATATGACAGTCCCACCATCCAGAATCAGTCTGGTCACCTTCTCTGCACTCCCTCGAGAGCAAGAACATCCTTCCTCAGAAAAGGAGACCAAAATTGCACACACTATTCTAGATGTGACTTCACCAGGACCCCGTATAATTGCAACAACATAGCCCTGCTCCTGTACTCAACCTCTCACAATGAAGGCCAATACACCATTAACCCTCTTTACCGCCTGCTGCGCCTGCATGCTGACTTTCAGCGACTGGTGCACAAGGACACCTGGGTCCCGCTGCACACTCCCCTCTCCCAATTTACAACCATTCAGGTAGTAATCTGCCTTCCTGTTTTTGCTTCCAAAGTGAATAACCTCACACTTGTCCAAATTATACTGCATCTGCCATTGATTTGCCCATTCACCCAACCTGTCCATGCTGTAGGATCTCTTCATCCTCATCACAGTTCACCCTCCCACACAACTTGGTATCATCTGCAAACTTTGAGATGTTATATTTTGTTCCCTCATCCAGATCATTAATATATTGTGAATAGGTGGCATCCCAACACTGATCCCTGTGGCACCCCACTAGTTACTACCTGCCAATTTGAAAAGGACCCATAAATTCCTACTCTTTTTCCTCTCTGCCAGCCTGTTTTCTATCTACCACAATACACTTCCCCCAATCCTGTGCACTTTAACTTTGCACAATAATCTCTTCGGCGGCACTTTGTCAAGCGCCTTCTGAAAGTCCAAATATACCACATCGACTGGCTCCCCTTGTCAACTGTATTCCAACAGATTTGTCAAGCATGACAAATGACAAGCATTTCCTCTTCATAAATTCATGCTGACTCTGACTGATCCTGCCACTGCTTTCTAAATGTTCCGCTATAAAGTCCTTGATAATGGATTCAAGAATTTTTCTCACTCATGTTAGGCTTACTGGTCTAGAATTCCCTGTTTTCTCTCTACCTCCCTTTTTGAATATTGGAGTGACATTAGCTACCCTCCAATCTTCAGGGACTGCTCCAGAGTCGATAGAATCCTGGAAGATGACCATCTTCCAGGGGCTGGTTTAGCTCACTCAGCTAAATCGCTGGCTTTTAAAGCAGATCAAGCAGGCCAGCAGCACGGTTCGATTCCCGTAACCGCCTCCCTGGACAGGCGCCGGAATGTGGCGACTAGGGGCTTTTCACAGTAACTTCATTGAAGCCTACTCGTGACAATAAGCGATTTTCATTTTTCATTTCATTTCAATGCATCCACTATTTCCAGAGCCACCTCCTTAAGAACTCTGGGTGCAGATTATCAGGTTGTGCGGATTTATCCACCTTCAATCCCGTCAATTTTCCCATTTCACTACCAATGTTGATCTCCCCCAGTTCTTCCCTCTCACTAAACCTTTCATTGTCCAACATTTGTAGTATCTGATTTGTGTCCTCTTTTTTGTTTTTTGTTATAAATTTAGAGTACTGTGGTGAATGTATTCACCATAATATGAGTTGTCTGCATAGTACTGTGGACTATGGCCAGGGAATAATAATATGGTCACCTTCCATGTATTGTACTGGAACCCTGGTGGGCTCCGCCCCCCCACCACGAACGGTATATAGACCGCCTGGGGGCGGCATTCATTTGTTACAGCAGTCACAGGCAGGCAGGTTCTTGGATAATAAAGCCTATGTTCACTTGCTCTCATCATCTTGTAGTGAATTGATGGGCCATCAATTTATTATCCAACAACATCACTATGGAAGCCGCTCTGAATCCTGATAAACTGGAACTCGACGCACGAGCAGCAGAAGCTAAGGAAATCTTCTCCCACTGGCTCCGCTGTTTTGAGGCCTACCTCGACTCCTTCGAAGCGCCTCTATCCAATGCCCTCAAGCTGCGCCTCCTCCACGCCTGGGTGAACCACCGAATCTCGGGTATTATTGAGGATACAGCCACGTACGAAGCGGCGCTCGCAATTCTAAAGAGACAGTTCGTGAAGCCCGTGAACGAAGTATTCGCGCGGCACCTCCTCACTACCCGCCATCAACGCGCTGGGGAATCGCTGGACGAGTATCTGGAGAACCTGACTAATTGCCCGCACCTGCAACTACAGGGATGTGAAGGCCGATGAGCAGATGAAACTGATGATCCGGGACACCTACGTGGCTGGGATCCGGTCTGACTACATCCGGCAGCAACTGCTGGTAAAACCGGACCACTGATCTACAGGACATGGTAAAACTAGACACCTCGTTTCGCGTTTCTGGCAGACCCTGCGAACCCCTCGTGGGCACCCCAGACACTGCCTTGACCAGACCCGACTACGTCCCAGGCCTGTGCCGCGCGGCTGCCCGTGCCATGACCAGGGATTGCCAAGTCTGCGCAGAGTGCAAACTGCACTTCTACTGGCCAGACGAGGCCCAACTGGTAAAGGCCTCCTGGCCCTTTGAGCGCCTCAGTATTGACTTCAAAGGGCCCCTCCACCAACCGTAACGTATACTTCCTGACCGTCATTGACGAGTACTCCGGCTTCCCCTTTGCTATCCCATGTCCCGACATGACCTCGGCCACTGTTATAAAGGCACTGCACAGCATTTTCACCCTGTTTGGTTTCCCTGCATACATCCACAGTGACCGGGGCACCTCTTTTTCATGAGCGATGAGCTGCGTCAGTACCTGCTCAGTAAGGGCATCGCCTCGAGCAGGACTACAAGCTACAACCCGCAGGGAAACGAGGAGGTGGAGAGGGAGAACGCAACGGTATCTAAGGCCGCTCTTCTTGCCCTTCGGTCTAGAAGTTTCCAGATTCCCCGCTGGCAGGTGGTCCTCCCCGACACGCTCCACTCCATTAGATCGCTCCTCTGCACAGCCACGAACGAGACCCCTCACTACCGTTTGTTTGTCTTCCCCAGGAAGTCCATCTCCAGGGTCTCGCTTCCATCCTGGCTGACAATTCCGTTACGTGGCCTTCTCCGGAAGCATACGAGAAGCTAAAAGACCGACCCCCTGGTCGAGAGGGTCCAGCTGATGCACGCCAACCCCCAATATGCCAACGTCGCGCACCAAGACGGACAGCAAGATGCGGTCTCCTTCCGGGACATGGTGCCCGCTGGTTCCCATGTCAACATGCCCCACTGCCTACCGCCACCCCCAAACCCCTTGCGCCCCTCCGGGGCTCCTGTACTGTCCCGAGCCTACACTGCCGCCATCCACCACCTCCCTGCTTACCCCCACTCCTCAACCGTCGCCGACACGCCGGACCAAAGCTCCAGACAACATGCTCTCGGAGTCAACAACTACAACGCCCGTCCCCGCCGCACCACCAGAGTTGAGGAGGTCCAAAAGAACAATCCGGCCTCCAGACAGACTGAACGTATGATGACCCCACTTCACCCCCACTGGACTTCATTTTTAACAGGGGGTTAATGTGGTGAATGTATTCCCCATAATATAAGTTGTCTTGTTCAAAGGTAAGTTGACAAAAATCTAAGTGATTCATGATTTTAGAAACATGGCATTGGTCACATTTGCTTAAGTTTCATGCTATGTAGGGCGTTCAGAATTCACCAGAATTCTTACTCAGCTAGTCACCACAGAATTCCCAGTCTCTGATCTACTCTTAAATAGAAACATACATAGAAAATAGAAGCAGAAGGAGGCATCAGGCTCTTGGAGCCTGCTCTGCCATTCATTATGATCATGGCTGATCATCAAGTTCAGTTAGAATGCATGATTAATTATTAAACCAGATAAAACATTTAAAATAAATTAGATTTAGGAGAGGTGTGGCTCTGGTTTTGAATACAATCTGTGTAAGCCTGTGTACTTCATGCATTGGGAGATGTTACACTATTAATTAAGAAAAGACCTTCACCAAGACCACAAGTTAAGAAAATGAAAGATGACTGAAAGGAATGTCGGGTTTTGCTGAAAGTTCCAAGTTAACATATGTGAATAATGCAATTTGGCAACATTTTTGTCAAGACTATGAACAATAGAGCACTAGTTGATCTTTGCTCATCTGCTGTCATTCATTTAGCACTTCCAGATTCTTATGGTTTAAAACAGTTGATCTTTGCCTTACCATATTCAGTGACATATCATACACTTGCCTTTTTATTGTTGGCAAGCTTCCAGCAGTAAATCAGTTTCAGAATTAAGGTAGGGCTGGTTTAGCTCAGTGGGCTAGACAGCTGGTTTGTGAGGCAGAACAAGGACAGCAGCGCAAGTTCAATTCCCGTACCAGCTTACCCGAACAGGCACCGGAATGTGGCGACTAGTGGCTTTGCACAGTAACTTCATACTTGTGATGATAAAAGGTTATTATTATTAAAAGTGAACAAATGTGTGTTCAGGCGAGAGTGGACTTCAGTTGGCTCAGCCCTTATGTATGGTTGATTAATACCACTGTGTGTTAAGTTTGATTCTTTTAGTTTTCTTATTTTTGTGTCAGGTAGAATCCAATAACTTATACATAATCCATTGCATTGAAGATAATAAAACATTGAAGTATTGTTGTATTGAACAGTTCCTATTATTGATGCTTAATCTCTCACTCCTCTCCACCACACCACACCCAAAAGGTAATCAAACCAGTTGTGCTATTTGTGTACACTTAAATGCTAATATTGAGCAAATTGCACAATATAAACATAAGTTAATATGATTCCTTGAGAATACTAAGCAATAAAAAAAACAAGAAATCTGACTGGAAATCTTGCAGTAAATTTAACAAGATTTACAAATGGAATCTGTGATGCTCTAAGTTAAGATTTTAAAAATATCACAAAGCTCCTCCCTCTCATGGCTTAGTAGTGATTATCTGGGCTAGTCCAAGGTTTAATTTCCTGAGCACACTCTGAGATACTCTTACTCAGATTACTAATATAAATTCGCATTGCCACTTCCTTGCAATGTCTACTTCCTTCTGAGGACCTCTGAATTCTTCATCTAGCCTTTATTTCTGAAAACCTTCAGGCTTTTAAGAGCCAGGGTTGGTGTGCCTCAGTAACTTCTTTCTAATTTACCATTTATTTTATGAGTCTACATCTTTATGTTGCCCAGCAATATGGTCTTTGGCCCTGCAACTTCTTATTTAGAGTACAGAAAATAAATAAATTACTCCATGCATCTGGCTGCTCATCTGGAGTTGTTTATTCAAATTCCTGCCCCTTTACCAACCAAAGTTTATCCCTAAGCCAACATCACTTTAAAAAAAAATAATTATCTGGTCTTTATCACATTGCTGTTTCTGAGACATAGCTGTCTGAAAATTGGTGGCATAATTCCATACAGTGCAGAGATGAATACTCTCCAATAGTATATTGGCTGTAAAGCAAGCAGGGACGTCCTTTCATCGTGAAAGGTGGTATATAAATGCAAGTCCTTTTTTGTTTTTGTTGTTTACCTGTCATTGGTATAAGTTTGCATAATGTCTCTGTGTTTTCATTTATATATTTGAAAAGGGTTTTCTTAACTTTCCATTTTAAGACAGCCCTCAAAATCTGTTTTTGAATCTGCAACTATACTGTGTCATGTGAGAGTACCTTTAAGAAATGAGTGTTTATCAAATAGTTGTAGTGGATGTACCTTTAAAAAATGAGTATTTATCAAATCGCTGCAGCGATGTCAGAGTGGGGGTGGAGCTGGGCTGTCTCTGTTTTACTTTCATTTTTGAGCTGGCAGCTATAGTGTGTGTTTAGTTTAGTTTTCAGAATTGCAGCTGCATCCACCCAAACAAAGGTGTAATTTTGATCTCTCTGTATGAAAAGAATGCCTTCAGATCACGTGCTAATTTAAAAGTGATAACTGCTCGCAGTAGAAAATTTAAACCTCATGGCAGCTCGGCAGCATAGTGGTTAGCACAGTTGCTTCACGGCTCCAGGGTCCCAGGTCTGATTCCCAGCTAGGTCACTGTCTGTGCGGAGTTTGCACGTTCTCCCAGTGTCTGCGTGGGTTTCCTCCGGCTGCTCCGGTTTCCTCCCACAGTCCAAAGATGTGTGGGACAGGTGGATTGGCCATGATAAATTGACTTTAGTGTCCAAAAAGATTAAGTGGGGGGGTTATGGGGATGGGGTAGATATGTGGGCTTAAGTAGGGTGCTGTTTGTGAGGGCCGGTGCAGACTCGATTGGCCGAATGGCTTCCTTTTGCACTGGTAAATTCTATTCTATGGTCTGTGTTAAAGAGGGTATTTGTCTTATGGATGTTGCTAGGAAAGATTAAGAGTTACTTACAGAGTATTGCATTCTTTGGGGTGAGTATTTGAGTTGATAGTTGCTAAGATGTTTACTGTGTTTATAAAATGTTAACTGGATTAATAGAATAAACATTGTTTTGTTTTAAAAGTACTTTAGATCTCTGTTGCATCACACCTGTAGAGTGGGCCCTTGTGCTCCCCATAACCGAAATCTATTAAAAGTTGTGGGTCAGGTGAACACTATGATACACTTGTTCTCTAAACCCTGGCCCATAACAACTGTTCTTAAATAGTCTTTGTGAAATGAATGATTGTGGTTAGTGGAATTTGTGACACTAATTTTCCTTTCCTCTCGCCCTCTCGAGATGTATTTTTCTCCTACTCACTGTAGGACAGTAGAGCTCAGAGCTTTAATGTGTGATGACTGTAGATGTGAAAATTTCTGAGGCCGAATATATTTGTACTTCCAACATGCTGTACTGACATCTGTAACACCCTTGAAAAAAATTAAGTTTCTATCGGATTATTGAAAGTTAACAGCACAGGGGAGGCTACCTATTTTATCCAATCCGTGCAAGCTTTTTGCCACAGCAATCCAAAATTAAGCCCACTATCTTCATCCATTTCTCTAGCACTGTATCACCTTTGGGTAAAAGATTCTCCTCACCCTGCTCTTCACTCTGAGTGACATTCTTAAATTGATAATTTCTCAACACGGATTGTCCAACCAGAGAATATTCTCTTTCCTTATTAAAAATATTTCAGAATGTCAAACCAATTATTAAATCTTTACTTGTCCTCTATTTCAGTACATTTACTCGCAGTATTTCAAATCTTGTAGGGAAGCACTGAGCACAGTGGGTAGCACTGTTGCTTCTTAGCTCCAGGGTCCCAGGTTCGATTCCTGGCTTGGATCACTCTTCATGCAGAGTGACCCACGTTCTCCCTGTGTCTGTGTGAGTTTCCTCCGGGTGCTCCGGTTTCCTCCCCCAATCCAGAAAGATGCGCCGTGAGGTAATTTGGACATTCTGAATTGCCGGGATGTGGCGACTAGGGGCTTTTCACGCTGGCTTCATTGCAGTGTTAGTGAAGCCTACTCATGACAATGAAGATTATTATCTCTTGCCAGAGCTGTCATTTTTCAGGGGTGTTCTTAAACCATAGGATGCGAACCCCCCCCCCCCCCCCCCCAAGTGGGGTCATAGGATGAAATTTTGGGGTCATGAGCTTTGAGGTTATGATGGTGGCTGTGGAATAGAGACTCTGTGGGACTGATTGATTTATTGTCACATGTACCGAAGTACAGTGAAAAGTATTTTTCTGCGGCCAGGGGAACATCCACAGTACGTACATAGTAGACAAAAAAGAATAATTAACAAAGTACATTGGCAAATGGTACATCGACAAAAAGTGATTGGCTACAGTGCAGAATAAGGGCCAAACAAAGAAAATACATGAGCAAGAGCAGAATGGGGTGTGGTAAATAGTGTTCTTACAGGGAACAGATCAGTCCGAGGGGGAGTCGTTGAGGAGTCTAGTAGCTGTGGGGGAGAAGCTGTTCCTATGTCTGGATGTGCGGGTCTTCAGACTTCAGTATCTTCTGCCTGATTGTAGGGTCTGGAAGAGGGCAAAGCCTGGGTGTGAAGGGTCTCTGACAGTGCTGTCTGCCTTCCTGAGGCAGCGGGAGGTGTACACAGAATCAATGGGAGGGTGGCAAGCTTGTGTGATGCATTGAGCTGAGTTCACCACACTCTGAAGTTTCTTGCGATCTTGGGCCGAGCAGTTGCCATACCAGGCTGTGATGCAGTCGGATAGGATGCTCTCTCTGGCACATTTGTAAAAGTTTGTGAGCGTCGATGCAGGCATGCTGAATTTCTTTAGCTTCCGTAGGAAGTAGAGATGTTGTTTGGCTTTCTTGACTATTGCACCAATATGAGTGGACACGCTGTTGGTGATGGTGACCCACAGGAACTTAAAGCTATTTCCAACTCCACTTCGGAGCCATTGATGTGCGGGGGGGGAGCTACGCTCCCTGAATCGATGATTAGTTCTTTGATCTTGCTCACATTTAGAGAGAGGTTGTTTTTGGTACAACATGCAATCAAGTGATCCATCTCCCTCCTGTAGTCTGATTCGTAATTGAGATACGACCCACCACAGTTGTATTATCTGCAAACTTACAGATCGAATTGGAATTAAATCTTGCTATACAGTTATGTGTGTATCGGGAGTACAGTAGGGGACTGAACACATCCTTGCGGAGCCCCGATGTTGAGGACTATTGTGGAGGAGGTGCTGTTGCCGATCCTGACAGATTGCGGTCTGTTGGTGAGGAAGTCAAGGATCCAGCTGCACAGGGAGGGGTCAAGTCCAAGATTGCAGAGTTTGGTTATTAGTCTTTTTGGGATAATGGTGTTGAAGGCGGAGCTGTAGTCTATGAACAGTAGTTTGAAATAGGTGTGCTTGTTGTCGATGTGTTTGAGTTGATTGCAGAGCCAGGGAGATAGCATCTGCTATGGACCGGTTACAGCGATAGGCAACTGCAGTGGATTGGGACTGTCTGGGAGGCTGGCTGGCTCAAAGCATTTCATTTTTTTTTATAAATGTTTTTATTCAGTTTTCATATTTTATATTGAACAAATTACAAATTGTTAGGAGAGAAAAAGAACAAAAAAAAAAAAAAAAAAAAAACACAACAAACAAACACGCAAAAATTAACATACATATTTACAGGTAAGCATCTTCGTAGTAGTAACTGCGCCCGCCCCCCCCCCCCCCCCCCCCAACATGTTTATTTAGTTTGGTTTTGGGCCTTAGCTAGCCATCGAACCCCCGTACCGAACCTGTAGCCCCTCCCGCTACCTTCCCCCGACTATTCTTCCTCTTGTACATTGGCCACAAATAGGTCCCGGAACAGTTGCATGAATGGCTCCCACGTTCTGTGGAAGCCGTCGTCCGACCCTCGGATGGCAAATTTGATTTTCTCCATTTGGAGAGATTCCGAGAGGTCGGACAGCCAGTCCGCAGCTCTGGGCGGTGCTGCTGACCGCCAGCCAAACAGGATTCTACGGCGGGCGATCAGGGAGGCAAAGGCAAGGGCATCCGCCCTCCTCCCCAGGAATAGATCTGGCTGTTCTGAAACCCCGAAGACCGCCACTATCGGGCATGGCTCCACCCTCACTCCCACCACTTTGGACATTACCTCGAAGAAGGCTGTCCAGTACTCCACGAGTCTGGGGCAGGACCAGAACATGTGGGCGTGGTTGGCCGGGCCTCTTTGGCACCGTTCACATCTGTCTTCCACCTCCGGGAAGAACCTACTCATACGGGTTCTTGTTAAGTGGGCTCTATGTACCACTTTTAGTTGCGTCAGGCTGAGCCTTGCGCACGTGGAGGTGGAGTTGACCCTATGCAGTGCTTCGCTCCAGAGTCCCCACCCTATCTCCATCCCCAGGTCGTCCTCCCATTTCCTTCTTGTTGCGTCCAGTACGGTGTCGTCCCTATCTACCAGTCGGTCATACATGTCACTACAGTTCCCTTTCTCTAGGATACTTGCGTCCAGTAGGTCTTCCAGTAGTGTCTGTCGTGGCGGTTGTGGGTACGTCCTTGTCTCCTTTCGTAGGAAGTTTTTGAGCTGCAGGTACCGTAGCTCGTTCCCCCCAGCTAGCTGAAACTTCTCTGTCAGTTCGTCCAGTGTTGCGATCCTGTCGTCCGTGTATAGGTCCCTGACTGTCAGTGTCCCCCCGTCCTGCCTCCACCTTTTGAAGGTGGCGTCAGTCAGTGCTGGTGTGAACCTATGGTTGTTGCAGATGGGAGCCCTGTTCGACATTTTGGTCAGGCCAAGTTGCTGCCGCAGTTGGTTCCAGGATTGGAGGGTGGCTGTCACCACTGGGCTGCTGGAGTGTTTTTTGGGTGGGGATGGGAGTGCTGCCGTGGCGAGGGCCCGGAGGGAGGTTCCCATGCAGGAGGCCTCCTCCGCACGCACCCACTCAGCCTCTGGCTCCTGGATCCATCCCCTTACTCGCTCGGCTGTTGCTGCCCAGTGGTAGAATTGTAGATTCGGGAGGGCTAGCCCTCCCCTGGTTTTGTTTTTTGTAAGACCTTCTTTGGGATCCTAGCATTTTTACCCCCCCATACGAACGCCATGATGAGTTTGTCCAGCGCTTTGAAAAAGGCCTTGGGGATGTAGATCGGAATGGATCTAAACAGGAAGAGGAACCTGGGCAGTACGTTCATTTTGATCGTCTGAACTCTCCCCGCGAGGGAGAGCGGGAGTGTGTTCCATCTTTGCAGGTCCTTTTTAACTTCCTCCGTCAGGCTGGTGAGGTTCCATTTGTGGATCCCTTTCCAGTCATGGGCTATTTGGATCCCCAGGTAGCGGAATTTATGTCGGGCTTGATTGAACGGCAGCCCCTTTAGTGCTGCCCCCCCCCCCCCCCCTTGCGGGTGTACTGGGAAGATCTCACTTTTGCTCATGTTGAGTTTGTAGCCCGAGAAGGCTCCAAACTCTTTCAGGAGAGCGATGATTCCGTCCATGCTGCTTTGTGGGTCCGAGATATAGAGGAGCAGATCATCCGCATAGAGTGAGACTCTGTGCTCTCTACCTCCCCTTCGGATCCCCCTCCAATTTTTTGCTGCCCTGAGCGCGATTGCTAGCGGTTCAATTGCTAGTGCGAACAGCAGCGGGGACAGTGGGCATCCTTGTCTGGTGCCCCTGTGCAGCTGGAAGTATTGGGAGTTGGTATTGTTGGTCTGTACACTCGCCATGGGTGCGTTGTACAGGAGCTTTACCCAAGCGGTGAACCCTGTTCCAAGCCCGAACCGCTCCAGTACCTCTATGAGGTATTTCCACTCGACTCTGTCGAAGGCCTTTTCTGCGTCCAGGGAGACGATCACCTCTTGTGTTCTCTCCCCGGAGGGGGTCATTATCACGTTCAGCAGGCGCCTGATGTTCGCGGTAAGCTGTCTACCTTTGACAAAGCCCGTCTGGTCCTCTGTGACCACCTCAGGTACACAGTCTTCTAGCCTCTTGGCTAGGATTTTGGCCAGTATTTTGGCGTCTGCATTCAGCAGAGATATGGGTCTGTATGACCCACATTCCGTTGGGTCTTTGTCTTTCTTAGGTATCAGCGAGATTGAGGCCTGTGCTAACGTGGGTGGCAATGTGCCCCTAGCTAGCGAGTCTGTGAACATCTCCCGCAGGTGCGGGGCCAGCGCTGTCGCAAATTTTTTGTAGAAGTCCGCCGGGAATCCGTCCGGTCCCGGCGCCTTCCCCGCCTGCATGGAGCTAATGCTGTCCATGATCTCTCCCAGTGCTAGTGGTGCTTCCAGATCCCGTTTTCTGCCCTCTCCCACAACTGGTATGTCCAGTCCGTCAAGAAACCGGTTCATCCCAGCCTTCCCCGTTGGGGGCTCTGAGGTGTACAGCTCTTGGTAGAAGGCCTTGAAGGTTTTGTTAATCCTCTCTGGTTCTGTTTCCAACGTGCCTCTGGTATCTCTGATTTGCGCAATTTCTCTGCTGGCTGCCTGCTTTCTCAGCTGGTGGGCCAACAGGCGGCTGGCTTTGTCTCCGTGTTCGTATAGGGCCCCGCGTGCCTGGCGGAGTTGGTGTACTGCTTTCCTGGTGGAGAGCAGGTCAAAGTTCCTTTGTAATTCTTTCCTCTCCGCCAGGAGTTCTACGGTCGGGGCCTCGGAGTATTTATGGTCTACCTCCAGTATGGAGTCGACCAGCTTCTGCCTAGCCACCCTTTCCTCCCTATCTCTTTGCGCTTTGTAGGCTATGATTTCCCCTCTTAGTACGGCCTTAAGCGCTTCCCAGAACGTGGAGGGTGAGACCTCCCCGTTTTGGTTGATCTCAGTGTACTCCGCTATGGCCCGCGCTATCCTTTCGCTGAAGGCCTTGTCAGCTAGTAAGGCACCGTCCAACCTCCATTTGGGGCGCTGGGCCCTTCCCGTCTCTAGCCGCACATCCATGTAGTGTGGGGCGTGGTCTGATATCACAATTGCGGAGTATTCCACCTTGTCTATCTCTGGAAGCACCGTTTTCCCCACCACAAAGAAGTCAATTCTGGTGTACACGTTGTGTACTGGGGAGAAGAAAGAGAATTCTTTCTCCCCCGGGTGGGCGAATCTCCAGGGGTCTACTGCTCCCATCTGCTCCATATAGTGACTGAGTTCCCTTGCCATGTTTGAGGTTTTCCCCGTTCTGGGGTTTGATCTGTCCGTCGTTGGGTCCTGTACACAGTTGAAGTCCCCCCCCATGATTAGTCGGTGCGTCGCTATGTCCGGGATTTCTGCCATGGTCTTTTGGATGAAGCTCGTGTCGTCCCAGTTGGGCGCATACACGTTAACTAGGACTACCGGCGCCCCATCCAGGGCCCCGCTGACCATGACATACCGTCCCCCTGGGTCCGTAACCGTCTTTGTCGCCCTAAACATTGTCCTCTTGCCAATCAGGATCGCCACCCCCCTGGCCCTTGCCCCATAACAGGAATGATAGGTTTGTCCCACCCAGCCCTTTCTTACCCGCAGTTGGTCCTGCTCCCTCAAGTGCGTCTCTTGGAGGATCAAAGCATTTCATGATGACAAACATCAGGCCACTGGTTGGCAGTCGTTGAGGCATGCTAGATTGATCTTTGGTACTGGTATTATGGGGTCGCCTTGAAGGATGTGGGGATCTTGGACCGGAGAAGTGAGGCATTGCAGATGTCTGCGAATACACTCGCCAGCTGGTCTGCGTAGGCTCTGAGTGCTCGCCCAAGGATTCCGTTGGGGCCCATTGTTTTCTGCGGGTTTGCTTTCAAGAAGGCAGCTCTTACCTCTGAGGCTGTAATAGTGGGTATGGATGTGTCCAGAGCTGTTGGGCCGGTGGCACTGATGTATTGGCTGTCTGTTCAAACCGGGCAAAGAGCTTGTTCAGTTCATCGGTGAGGGATGCTTCTGCCCCAGGGATTCCACCTGGCCTTGCTTTGTAGCCTATGATCTTTTGTAAGCCCTGCCATAGATGTCGAAGGTTTGTGTTGATAAGGACCCTAGTTTTATCCAGTATTGTCTTTTGACATCCCTGATAACTTTATGTACGTTGTACCTGGATTTCTTATATAGGTCAGGGACTTCAGCGGGGAGTGAACCCTTCGGTTAAGCCAGGGTTTCCGATTGGGGAACACGCATATTGTCTTCTTTGGTACACAGCTTCAAAACCTTACAATAGTTGCATCCGATTTTATTTTTTGCACAGTTTGCAGTTCACTGGAAGGGCGGGAACAAGCTTTGGAAACAGAGCCCCAGTGTCTGTTGTGAATTCACCCAATTTCTCCTCTGGCTTGAAGTTTGTTGGGAAGGGAGGGGAGTGAACCTTGAATGACCCCACGCATTCCAGGGTCACAACAATTGACAGGAACTTCTATTGGAACACCTGCAAGTGGGAGTGCCGATATTTCTAAATTTTGCGAGATCATATTGCAACATGCATACCTATGTGCCACATTAGGTCCTGTGAGTATTTTCACAAAATAGTTCAAATTTAAAAACACAGATTTCTGTATGTATAAAGTCTGTGTGAACTTTAATAATTAAATTTAAGTTCCTCTTCAAGTCCATGTCCAACTGTCATTTAATAGTCACAAAGAAATCTGATTCGACCATCCTTTCAGAGAATGAGGTTGTGTAACCCAGATCTTAACAACCCTCTGAGGAAATGTCTTTTCATTTCCCCTTTAGTTCTTTTGCCAATTACAATAAATCTATGAGCTCTGGTTACGGACCCACTAACTAGCCAGAGGAAATTGTTTCTTCATATTTGCTCTATCAAACCTCTCAATTTTGAATAGTGATATTCTTTCTCCCCTTAACCCTCTCTGCTCTAAGAAAAACAATCCTATTTTCTGCAATTCTATGATGTAACCTCATCCCCGCTCTCTTCCAGGTAAACAAGCTCTGTACTCTTCCCGGTATCTTGACACTTTTCCAAAGTATGGGACCGAGAATTGCACACAATTCCCTCGGTGAGGCCTAAAAGATTTTTGATGACTTCCTTGTTCTTGTATTCTTTGGTCCTTTTCACAAAGCCTCCTTTAGGACTTCCATTAAAACCTATCCCTTTAATCAAGCTTTTGGTCACCTGATTATTTATAGCTTGAAGTCAAATGTTGCCTGATCACGCACCTGTGAAGCACCTCGGGATGTTTTAACAATGTTAAAGATGTCATATAAATGCAAGCTGTTGCTGCTGAATTGTTAATAGACCTAATTCACACTGAATGAAAACACAAACCAATGGCTATGGTCGTTACTTCACTAAACTTGTATAATTTGTCTTCATTTCGCCAGAACAAAAGTAATTAATATGCTACACTAACTGAACTGATTTACACCCTTTCTCCAGCTCTTCTCTCCTGCATTCCATTCTTCTTGTCTTTTTCTGCCTAATGGCACAGTTTCAAAATACCTCTCTAAGCCTCTGTACTCCATCTCTCAGTTCAATGGTGATCAAAGACTTTTCGAAATAGCAGGCAGGTGTATTTTCTCTGATTGCTGAGACAAGTTAACAAATTGTTATTAGTACCTTAACTGCCTTTGTCCCAATATTTTTCTTCCCAACGTATATGATCTTCAAGGTCTAACATTAAAGGAACATTCCTTACATGCCCTCAAAATCCTTTCCAAATCAGAAAAATTGCTAATAAATCCTGAAATATGATTGAATACAGTCAGTCAGTTAACAATCAGAAATGCAAACCCATGCAGTTTAATAAGTTAAAAATATATGCCTTCGCAGATAGATATTTTGTAATAAATTAGTCATAGCTTCCATTTTAGGATATAAGATTGAAACTTTTGTCAATTTTATGTCCATAACTTGTTGCACATTTCATAGTAGTCTGCAACATATTTTTGCCTGTGACAATTTACAGCTATTTCATTCAGTGTAATCTGTCAGGGCAGATATACTAAGAATGGAAAATACCGGTTATTCAGCTATCTATGCACCAATCCTAAAAAGTCAAAAACCTTCCCTCAGCTGTTTAATGCCGTGTAAATAGTCTGATTTAGAAATGTATATAAGACTGAGCATGTTATCAGGGTTTCCCTTTCTATCATAGGTAAGTTGACTGGTTACAGAGATTCAAGCAGAGAATTAAACAAAGGATGGGCAAGAATTTGGGAGATGCCAACACATATAAGGAGTTGGGAGGGCAGGAAGATTGAAGATGAGTAGAGCTTCCCTTAGCATAAGACAAGGGTATTTTTTCCAGAAAGGGGATGGTCATGGTTTGAAAGGAAAGGGGGAGAACAATACCTGAGGAGAGAGAACTGTTTACAACATAAGCTAGCATGAAGTCCAGGAAGGGAAATTGCGTGATCATCAATTTATTGGGAATGGGGGGAAAATTAATCATGTAGTTTGTACAAGGAAGGGAGAGCAACGTTCAGAAAGAGTAGGGACTTTTGTTTTTTGGGGATTATTAGTAAATAGGCTTTCTCCTAACTAAGAAATAAACCTCTCACAGTTATGTAGTTTGGGAGTGAGTAAAATTGTCATGGACCCAACACAGTGGGCCCGATCCAAAGGCCATGCTGCGCCTGAAAAGCAGCTCGCCGTGGTACAGTGTGGCCGATAGAAGCTGGGAGACTCCGCTCCTGGAATTACCCGGCTCGCAAGATCTAATGCGATCTTGCAAGACGTTGCGCTGTAAATATAGGTCCCAGGTTCGATTCCCGGCTTGGGTCACTGTCTGTGCAGAGTCTGCACGTTCTCCCTGTGTCTGCGTGGGTTTCCTCCGGTTTCCTCGCACAATTCCTGAAAGATGTGCTGGGTTAGATCATTCGAACATTCTCAATTCTCCCACTGTGTACCCAAAGAGGCTATGGGCTTTTCATTGTAACTTTGTTGCTACTTGTGACAATAATAAAGATTATTATTGTAAATCCCACCCAATGTGGACAGGATCACTTTTTAGCAGATTGCATATTAGAGTGAGACAGCTAGTCTTACTTTAATGTGCAGATTTCTGAGTTACCTGAGGTGTGGGATTAATCTCCCTCTTTTTGGAGACCTCAGGTGAGCACCGTTCAGCACTTGTCTCCACAAACAGGGACCAGACGAACGGCACTTGTGGGGGGTCTCCCAGGGGATTGGAGCCCCTCAGATGCTTGCCCTTTCGACAGGGTGATACTCTGGCAGTGCTAGTGCCACCTGGGTACCCTGGCACTGTGTGGTACCATGGTAGTGCCACCCGGGTGCCAGTCTGGCATTACCACTGTGCCAAGCTGGCATTTTATGTGCACTGGTGATCGGACTGGTGGTGTCCTGTTTGGGGGGGGGGGGGGGCTGCGGACACCCTCCCATAGTGCGTTGGCGCTGGGGGGGGGGGGGGCGGGGGTGGAATGGGTCATGTTGGGGCTGGTCATGTTGGGGCCTTGGAGATGTCCTGATCTCTCGCTGCACTGAGGAGTTCCGGCGAGTGGAGTTTTTCAGTGCACAAAATAGAGCATCGTGCGGTCTCGGCATTCGTTCCCCGCTTCGGCCCCTTATCTGACGTGGATAGAGGTTTATAGCCATATGTTTCTTGGCAAAGTGCTGGGAAACACGCGGCTGAACGTGCTCGCTATGGGACTTTGTTCCATTTTAGTTGAATCACGCCCAGTATATCATAATCGTTTGGTGGCGAAACACTATTTTCAACATTAAGACTGCAAAAGTCTCTCATCTAGCAGTTTTGTGAATCAGAGGAAATATTTAAATTCAGTGACTAAGGGTTTTCAGAACAATTATTCACCAATGAGCATTTTGAAACTGAATTATGACCCAAGATTATGATTATCAAATTTTCATTTAACATATAGAGTTTAACTAGTTTTTTTTTGGTTTTATGAAACATACACATTTTTTATATTTCAGTATAAAAAAGTATTCTTAATTTGACAACATAAAGGAATAGAAAAGCTGAACATGCACATATCTTTGATTTCTGTGCAAGTTCAGGGTAGGAGTATGTTCAGGATAGGAGTATGTTAAGGACAGGACCATTTGGCCCATCAAGCATATTGCTCTCGTATTCTTTCTCCCACTAAGTGTACAGTTTCATTTTAAAAACACTGAAAATTAGGGCCTCACGTCCCAGGTTCGATCCCGGCTCTGGGTCACTGTCCGTGTGGAGTTTGCACATTCTCCCCGTGTTTGCTTGGGTTTTGCCCCCACAACCCAAAGATGTGCAGGTTAGGTGGATTGGCCATGCTAAATTGCCCCTTAATTGGAAAAAATGAATTGGGTACTCTAAAATTTTTTTTTAAAAAACACTGAAAATTTATGGGCCAGCAATTGTTGTTTTAAGGATGCATTAATAATTATTAATGTATTAATTCATAAAACATCCAGCAATTTGTGGCATGAATTGGATTCTCTGCAATTTACCAGGCAGTTTGCAGCACTCTTTGCCATTAGCCTCACCCAGGCCAAGAAGCCTCTTTTCACTTTGAAGCTCCCATTGAACTTGATGGCAGTATGAGCATGGCAGTTTAACAATATTATTCCTATCACAGCCATTTACAACTGATAATTAATGTTGTATCGAGCCCTGTTCATTTTATGGTCCCGAAGTGACACTCGAGCTTGGAGGCCTAGTAACGGAACAAAAAAGTTGTTGAATCTTTACCTCTGCCGGTTTTCAAAATTCTTGTATCTATCTAAAATATATATATTTTTGCCCTAGCCTTGCCATCCATACACCAGTCAGTGTTGGAAGGCAAGAATTTTCAGTACTAGGGCAGCACGGTGACACAGTGGGTTAGCCCTGCTGTCTCATGGCGCCGAGGTCCCAGGTTCGATCCTGGCTCTGGAGTTTGGAGTTTGCACATTCTCCCTGTGTTTGCGTGGGTTTCGCCTCCACAACCCCATGATGTGGAAAAACTGAATTGGGTACTCTAAATTTATTTAACAAAAGAATTTTCAGTACTGTATCTATTTCGATACTTAGAAGAGAATCGCTCACTAAAATCCAAATTAATAATAATCTTTATTAGTGTCACAAGTATGCTTATATTAACACTGCAATGAAGTTACTGTGAAAATCCCCTAGTTGCCACACTCTGGCGCCTGTTCGGGTACACAGAGGGAGAATTCAGAAATTCAGAATGTCCAATTCACCTAATAAGCACATCTTTCGGGATTTTGTGGGAGGAAACCGGAGCACCCGGAGGAAACCCACAGACACGAGGAGAACGTGCAGACTCCACACGGACAGTGACCCAAGCGGGAATCGAACCTGGGACCCTGGTGCTGTGAAGCAACAGTGCTTCTGTGCCACCCACATTAGGCAGACCACTTTGGAGAATAGCATTTTGCAAGACAGAATTTTAAGTAATTTGAGGCATTGCATGTCTGGTGTGCTTGCTTGAGATGAAAAAGGTGACTTTGGACTAATATTTCACAAAGCTCTCCAGTACCAGGGTTGGGTCTATTGTAGACTAATTGATAGAGATTAATTGAGGCGATTAGTCAACAATTCCATTTTGATGCATCATACAACCCCCAGGAAGGTAGAAGGTGAACTAGATGAGTACTGGCCTTTTTTGATGGAACAGCTTAAATGTTTGTGTAAAAGCAGTGCTGTAGCTGATACCTCCTGGGTGTTCTACTGCTCCTGATCACAATGGCTGAAATGGTTGGTTCTTCACTTCATGGATTAAAAATGTTCGTACATTTCACGCAGACTGTTATTGACTCATTAACTTCTCAGGGACCGGGCAGCACGGTGGTGCAGTGGGTTAGCCCTGATGCCTCACGGCGCCGAGGTCCCAGGTTCGATCCCGGCTCTGGGTCACTGTCTGTGTGGAGTTTGCACATTCTCCCCGTATTTGCGTGGGTTTCGCCCCCACAACCCAAAGATGTGCAGGGTAGGTGGATTGGCCACGCTAAATTGCCTCTTAATTGAAAAAAAAAATGAATTGGTTACTCTAAATTTATTTTTTAAAAACTTCTCGGGGACCAAGGTGGTGATTTTTCCGAACACAAATTGGGTTACATTGTTCACTTCTGTTTTGTATTTATTTATTTATTTATTTTCTCACTCTTAATGCACTCTCTTTCTTTTCATCTCCATTCTTCTCTATTTATTCCTCTTTCTGTCTTTATATAATGTGTTTATCAAGGAGATATGTAATTGGGCGCAGCATAAATCAGACCCCAGGTGTGACATAGCTTGTGGTATTGTTGCTGAATGGGTGTTCCAGCAATTTGCAACTTAAGTATGTGATGTTCTTGGCAAGTTCAATTCGCATTTTCTGTCGCAAGGTTTGCCATTGGAGCAATTTTGAGTCATTTACGTTTACTCTATCCTGTCTACCACATTTTTGCTTGAAGATGTTGCTTTTGGTGTTTGCTTTACATTAGTTTTTCACTTGTTGGTACTTATTAACTCTGATCCTACCCTCTTCCTTTATTATGTTGCTCAGGATTCATATTTCAACAGAAAGCCTTTGCAATATCATTCAGCGATATGAATGTTCCTGCGCTAATTTCAAAATATTCACTTTTTGCAAGTTACTTTGGTTATTGAAATGAATCAGTTAGTCCTAAAGGATAGAGCAGTTCTTACTTTTAACACTGCACCTCATGGAGGTCCAGTTTTAAGCTGCTGGACATGTTCTGAATATGTCCCATTTAGCACCATGGCAGTGTCTCACAACACCATGGAGGGTGTTTTTAATGTGAGGACAGGACTTTGTGTCCACAAAGACTGTGCGGTGATTACTGTAACAAATACGATCATGGATAGTTGCACCTGTGAAAGGTACATCTCTCTCCAAAGTCAAATAGAGCTTGGTAATACTCAGTATCAGTATTTGTGTGAAGTTCAGCCACTTGGGCTGGCAGCTGTACAATGATCCTTCAGTATATCATCAGCATCTTCAGAATTGTGCACAGAAAGTTGGAAGGCTTTGACCTTTGTCTCCTTGGTAGCCTGGAGATGGATCTAATTAGCGTGGAGGGACTCAAAGTCCCCAAAATCAATGGTTTGGATTAGTGACATGGCTGGGTTTCTCAGATTTGAGAAAATTAAGTTTGCCCTGAGAGGATCAACATTAGGGTTCGTCCGGAGGTGGCAGCCATTTATCAACTTCTTCGGAGAAAACTAAACTGTCAGCAAATTCGATAAGGGGGGGGGAGGAGTTAGTCTATTTTGTGTTTAGAGTACGCGGGAACAATGGGCTTATGGAGGAATGGGTTACGCACTGAACTATGGGTACATTTGTATTTGTATTGTTTATTGTTATAAAATCACAAATGCCTTAATAAAATGTTTTTTTTTAAAGCAAGTTGGAAGGCAAAAACAAATTTGTGAGTAAGGAGGAATTCGAGAGAAAAAAAATAGGGGAATACCGATCGTAATATTTGTAACATCTAGGTCCTTAGAATCATAGACATTATAGAATTGCTGCAGTGCAGAAGGAGACCATTCGTCCCATCGAGTCTACACCAATTCTGAAACCCAATAACACACCTAACCTTTGGACACTAAAGGACAATTAAGAATGGCCAATCCACCTAACCTGCACATCTTTGGGCTGTAATACATTTAATAATAATGCAACTTTCTCATTAGAACAGGTCAGAGAGTAAAGTCAGTTACATCTGTCTGGCATGAAAAAGATAATTTACCACAGCCAGAGCAACTGGGTCTTCTGATAGCCTTTCATGCAGGAAGGAAAGTTTACTGATAAGACGCTTTGGGTTTCTTACATGCTACACATAGCACACAAAGGGGTTGCATCCACTTCATACTATTGTACAAACAAATTGACAAGAGAACCATTTATTCTGAAAATTAAGATGTTATTTAAGCCTGGTAGAAAGCCCCTATTTTAAACAAAGGAAGTTCTCAAACATTAAAAATGAAACATTTTAGTCAGACATTTGAAACAGGAAGCATTTAGTTTTAAACTGACTTTCAGGTCTCAAAAAAACATTAAATGCCTGCTCCTCTAGGTAGTACTGTGTAACCGAAATATTTATTTTGAAAGTCTGTACTGTGGGTAGCACAGTGGGGGACACATGTTTTCAATTCTGGAGGGTAGATTTGAATCAGCTGAGGAAAACAGGTGCAAGTTCTCTCTGTCTACAGAGATTCACAGTTGTCAAACTCGGCGGCGTGACCCGCGAGTGGGTCGCGGCCGGGTGTCGGGAGGGTCACGTGGGTCGCGGTCGGGTGTCGGGAGGGTCACGGAGCAGCCCGTCGCGGCGCTCTCGATTGTGCAAATCCGCGCGCAACAGCCGTAGCAACTGGCTTTTAATAATGCCGGCTGCAAGCGACCTTCAAAATGCCAGGAACAGATAAATAACATTCGACCGCGCTGCGCTTGCGCACCGATGATCGGGCATGCATGCGCAGAGCGGCCGCATTTGTTTTCATATGGTCGCAGCCTTTTTTTTTCAAGTTCGAGGGTCAAAGGGATCATAGGGGCCAAAGGGACCCAAAACCATTTCCCCCATTTTTGTCAGCAACAAACAAGGTAAGAGAAAATAGTGGGTTCCGAAGGTCGGCCGGCGTGGGTCGCGAAGGTCGGCCGGTTGGTAAAAATGGGCCCCCGGAAAAAAAGTTTGAAAAACACTGGTTTAGCATTAGCATTCAGCATTAATTGGCAAACAAAAACATTGGGAATGGAAGAGACTGTCCATTGTCTGGAGTTGTTGTTTGTGGCCATTCATCTCAGATCCAGAATATTGCTGCAGAAATTCCTCAGACCAACTATCTTAAACTCCCCTCCACCATAAGGTCAAAAGAAATATTTTCACTGATGCGTTCATTTCAATTTGCAATTCCTCAGGTAATGAAGCAGTCCATGCCGCAGGCCGCAAAACATAGCTACTTTTCAGGATTGGATTGTTAAGTGCTCAGGCACGTTTGTTAGCCAATGGCCATCTCCAATAAAAGTGAATAACGACTGCTTGACACTTAACAGCATTACCATCAATGAATCTTCCTCCATCAACATTTTGGGGATTTCCATTGACGAGAAACTTAACTGGACCAACTACATAAATGCTGTGGCTACAAGTCAGGTCAGAATTCTGCAGCTCGTAACTCACCTACATGCTCCACCAAGTCTTTTCATAGAATCATTGAATTTACAGTGCAGAAGGAGGCCATTTGCCCATCGAGACTGCACCTGCCCTTGGAAAGAGCACCCTAGTTAAGCCCATGCCTCCACCCTATCCCTGTAACCTAGTAACCCCACCTCACCTTTTGGACACTAAGGGGCAATTTAGCATGGCCAATGCACCTAACCTGCACATCTTTGGACTGTGGGAGGAAACCTGACCACCTGGAGGAAACCCACGCAGACACTGGGAGAACGTGCAAACTCCAAACAGACAGTCCCCCGAGGCTAGAATTTAACCGGGACCCAGGAGCTGTCAGGCAGCAGTGCTAACCACTGTGCCACATTGCTGCCAATTTCTCCATCGACAGGGCACAAGTCAGTGATGGGATATTCTCCACTGGCTTGGATGAGTGCAGGCCCAACAATACTCAAGAATCTTGAAACCATTCAGGACAAAGCAACCTGCTTGATTAGCAGCCCATCCACCACCATAAACATTCACTGCCCCGCCCTTTGCTACAGATATACCATTTACAAAATGGACTGCAACATTTTCCAAACTGACAACCTAAATGGAAGAACAGGGGCAGCAGATGCTTGGGACACCTGCCAGCTTTCCATCAAAACATACACTTTGAAATATATTGTTGTTTTTTCATCCTTTCTGAGTCAAAATACTGGAACTCCATTCCTGTAAGAACTGTGGTGTATCTATTACTCCTGGGAGTGAGCTGTTTAAGAGGTGGCTCATGACCACCTTCTCATGGGAACTTAAGAATTGGATAATAAATGCTGACTGCGCTATGAACACCCACACCCCATAAATTAATACAAATATGTACTAAAATCAGATAAAATCTTTTCTCACCAAACTATGACACACGCAGACATTGCAACATGAGTCATTGGGTGGTTATGGCTGACCACAAATTGTGTAGAAGGCACACCGGCATACTATTGGACATCACTGCTGCCCCTCGCCTTCTGTGGTGGTGTCCTAGTTTAATGATGGGGTGTTGGGCATGATGAAATCCATAGAGTACCAAAGTAAGAACGTCATGATGAACTTGTATTAAAAAAAATTGTTTGAACTCAACTAGTGTATTGTATTTAATTCTGGACACTAATTCTGAAGAATGTGAAGGCTTTGGAGAAGGTACAACAAAGATGTGTGAGGATGCTGTAAGGGTCCTTCTTGTTTATTCCCTTATTTTCCCTTTTATTTTGTCATTATCATTTTTGATCCATGGGCGATTAATGGACATGTATCTTTAAGTCAAACAGCAGAGATAATGAGGAATTCAGAAGTTACAGGAGAAAACACTCTTCTAGTCTCTGCAAGTTTTAACAGGAACTTCTGACTTTTCAGCTTCAGAGAGTGAGAGAAGGGGTGAGACAGTTTGATTGATTGGCTGGGGGCCAATGAATTGGCCCAAAAGGCCGTACTCTGCCCGGTAGCAGTTGGTGAATCCTGCCCCGGTGGCTGTGTGTGCTCTATTTCTGGAACTGCAGAGAACCTGAATGAATAAATCTAGAGGAAAACCATTACAGGCTGAAAACAAAGACCAGGACCTCCTATCTCTCCAGAAAGGTTGTGAGTGCTGTATTTCTGAAACTACAGAGGCCAGAGTGAATCTACGGTAAGGCCTCGGACTGAAAGTAGAATTTGAGTAAGGTGCTTGAAACAACCATTTGAAACAAATACTCTTTTTTTTTCCCTTTTACTAATATTCTTTCCGCCTTTCTTCCTGTCTGTGTTTTTCTATCTTGTGTGTTGGTGTAGCAGGTGAACGACAAGTTAAAGAGGGGAATTAGAAATTAGATAATAGTTAACCAGTTGAACGTGCTGCATATTTCATTGCAGTTCTTATTATTAATAAAACGTCATTGTGTTTACATTTACAAACCTGGTAACTGCAACTATTGGGCAGGCAAGGGCCAAAGACTTCGGGTATTTTCCGAAGAATTATTGGTTAATTCACTTGTGTTGTGACTCCGGGTCTAATGGGGCGGGAATTGACCGCGTAGAGTGTCGTAACAATGGTTGCAGAGATATGGAACTTCATTTTAGAGTTCAGATTGGAGAAGGTGGCTTTCTCCTCTTTAGAGAAGAGAAGGTTGAAAGGAGATTTGACAGAGGTGTTCAAAATCTTGAAGGTTTGAGACCAAGCTTGTTGAAGACCAGGCCCATAGACTACAACTCGGCCCCCGAAGCTTCTCTAGCCAGTCCGTGACTCGCTATTCAAACTAGGTTGATTGAAAGATCTGAAAGGATCTTATCCTCCAATCACAGGCTGTTTTTCTCCTATGTTTTCAGGTAAACCTACCGGCAGCAAATTCAAGAGCCAATCAGCCGTTGATTGGAAGAGCAGCGAGTAGTGCAAAGGTGAGTGGCTGCTCCTTTATTTTCAGAGTGCGAGCTCTCTCTCGGTCTTCTGCGTAGATGCCGGTTGAAGGAGCAAAGGGCTAAGATGGCGGAGTGCACGAGGAGGCCACAAGGAAAAGCAGAGTGCAAGGGAAGTGAGCAAGAGTTTGTGAGAGGAGCGGTAAGAAAGGCAGCAATCAGGAGGCAACAAATGTTCGGCAATCGGGTGGAGGCTGGCCAGCCTGGGAGTGGCTGGAGGTCGGGAAAGCGCGGGAGCAACTGGAGCTCAGGTAGCAATATCAATTGTTACCCAGAAGTTAGAAGAGGTTTTAGTTCACACTTTTTCTGAGTAACTATTGGTGTAACCCTGTCACAGCCATCTGCAGTCTGCCCAGAGGAGATTTGCACTTCCGGGCAATTGCCGTGGAAATCCTTACTTCTGAAGTTCCAAGTAGCATTCACTAACACGTCTTTGGGCCCCCTCCATCCGATGCTGGAAATCTCGGCCCTATGTTTTCTGAGGTTAGTGGGACAGCGGACTGTTCTTTCTAGTGAAGAGGGGGCAGAATTGATGAATTTGACTTCTTGAAAATTTTTAAATATTTGTTAGGCAGTGATTTCACTTTTAGGGTTTTTATGTGGCAGGTGAGGAAATATAAAAGTTTTACTTTGGAAAAATCGTTCATTAGAATATGATTGAGGTGAGAATTGATTTCAGTGGGGGGTAGGGTTTTGCACATTATGATTGGTGAGCAATTAAAGCAGAAAATAAATACTTCGGGAAAAACAGAGACTTAAACATTTGGCCAGCGAAGAAGAAAATTAATCACTTGACAGTCATAATGCAAACAGACCAGATACATGACAGATACAACATTTTGTTAGTTATTCTTTAGAGGAGAAAAAGCAGTTTTGTACCAATCAATCTCTCTCTCTCTCTCTCTCTCTCTCTCTCTCTCTCTCTCTCAGTTCAACATTGGAAAGATAAATGGGTTTGTTCAAGTTTATGACATATAAGTCATGCAAATGCCATATTTGCATATTTCTCTCTTGCCTTTGTCATTTTTGTTGGGCGCTCTCATTCCGCCAGCCTGGGCACTTACCTTATTAAATGTGGAGAAAGGTTTTTGCTTCCATGTCACACAATAGGAACAGAGTGTTTTACTGAAAAATAATACAGCCTGTTCCTCATTCCTGCCAGTGGGTTGCAGTGACATTTGGGCAGGATTCTACTTGTGACTTAATCTTTCAGTTAGAGGGTTGACTTCACCCTTGGAATTAATTCTGTATCCTGTGCAATCCCTCGTATTTCCGTCATGTATATGGAGCAGTAGCGCATTCCATGATTAAATTATATGGGGGGAGGGACAGGTGTAAGTGAGTACGAAACACTTTACGGTATTTTATCTTCAAATGTCAGACGGTATTTGTCTGCGATATAATTTGTGTGTTATAATGATACTGAACTTATCATAAGGATTCTTTTTTCAAAGAGAAATGCTCGTGTTTTACTGTGAAATCCTGTTACAGCTGTTAGAGAGAATGTTATTAATTTTACTGCTATTGTGTGAATCAGAGAGGAATTGTGCATCTCTGCTTGCTTAATATTTTTGGGTTTATCCAGCAATAGTACTTAATATGCTTTTGATCCTTTGGGAAAACCCTTTTATTTGCTTTGCCTATCCTGTGAACTTTTCTTTTGTCCATGTTTGAATTCGGCTTGATCAGCACAGGCCTGGACCCATGCATTGTTCATTATCGGAAGTGTGAGCTAAAGGGAGCTGACATTCTCCCTGCTCAGCAGGGCAGTAAGCCTGTGTCTGTCCTTGATGCATAATTAATAGAGCATGTTTTTGTTGCAGATGGCTGATAGCTAGCAAGGCGCACTCATGACCATGATGGCTCAGTTTCCCACAGTCATGAATGGTAAGCAGCTTATTCTTTACTTCACATTGTTTGCAATATGATTGGAAGTAGGTGGAGATTTTTCTTCTTTCGGGTTTCCCTGTGAAGTTCAGTAGATAGATCCCTGTGAAGTAGATTGGCATCAGCTTTTTAGTAATTTTAAAGTATATAAATCCCAAAACAGCTGAACACTCTGCATGCTAACTCAGGCAGCATTTTGACAATATACAATTGTTTAAACAAGTTTTCAGTGAGTTATGTACATCCAGCCTCACTTAACAGTTTATTAGGATTAATGCTACACTGTCCATCTCATGCAGGTTCATTCAAGGATAGTATTCATTTAATTTATTTTAATTAATTTTTTTGGAACAACTTGTCATGATATCTCATTTACTACTTCCTATCCCATCTTTGCACTGTTCTCTGAACAGTGGCCTGATAAACAAGACAGATAAAGTTTGAATTGGTGCATTCAGTCATAATAAAGGGCATACTCAGTCATAATTATAGTTAACTGACCTCTCTGGTACTGAAATTGCATTGTCTTCAATTCCTGAGAGACCAAAAGATCTGCCTATCCCAGCCTTAAATATACTCAAAGTTGGAGTGTCCACAACCTGCTGCATAGAGAATTCCAAAGATTCGCAATACTCTGAGTGAAGACATTTCTCCTCATCTTGTTTTAAATTAACAATCCCTTAACCTTAGACTGTGCACAAATGCTCCAGATTCTCAAGCTAGCGAGAACTCCAGCCAGTGTCTACCCTGTCAAGCCCCTTCAGAATTTTGTATGTTTCAATGAGACCACCTCTCATTTTTCTAAACTCCAGAGAATATTACTCTAATGTACTCAGCCTCTCATCATAGAATGATGACCTCAGGAACCAATCTAGTGAATTTCTGTTGTGCTGCCTCCAATGAAAGTATATCCTTCGCTAGATATGGAGACCAAAGCTGCACACAGTACTCCATATTCTTACATATGGGCTAACATGCCATTTGCCTTCCTAATTACTTGCTGTACTTGTGTGCTAACTTTGTGTTCCTTCTTTGAGTGCACCCAAGTCTCCATGCACATCAACATTTACAAGTCTCACACATTTTGAAAAATATTCTGCTTTTCTATTTCTGCCAAAGTGAATAACCTCACATTTTCCACCTTATTCCACATTTATCTTCCACCTTGTTGCCCACTCAGTAGCTGTCTATAACTCGTGTCCTCCACAAAAAATATATTTCCACCCAGCTTTCTATCATGAGCAAATTTCTACTCTCGGTCTCTTTGACCAAGTCATTAACATGGACTTTAAATAATTGAGGTTGCAGCATGATGCACTCCAGTAGATGCAGCTGCCAACTTGAAAATGCCCATTTATCCCACTGTCTGCTTCCTGTTCATTGACTAATCTTCCACCCATAGCCCCAGCTCCAGATGCCCTTATCATACCTTTTGAGTGGAACCTTAATGAATGAATGAAACCGAACAACTTATTTTTGTATCAAGTATGAAAAGAGTCATTATAAAAGTGAAATATCGACCAAGAAATCTTAGTTATCATCACACATGGATCCTGGTGAGGCGGCGATACAGGTTAAATTTCGGGCCTATTGTTACACCTGCAGTCTTCGGCTGCACCTCAGGTAAATCAGGCAGCACATTCAGGAATTCCCTAGGAACCACCTTGCATGGTACAACTTCAATAGCAGCAGAAACTAAGAATTATGGAAGAAATACAAGAAAAATATTTGGGTCAGGCAGCGTTTGTTCAAGTCAGTGACATTTCATCAGAACAGAATAGTGAAGGAACTTATGGGGGGGTGGCAGATTTCCTGCAGTCTTGGAATACCCAACAAGGTCTTGGAATAAAATGTAATAAAAAATTTAAAGACAGCATTGAAACTGTTTTGGAAGTCTGCATATTAAGTAAATCAGGTCCTAGATGTGACAAAATTAGCTAAATTTAAATTCTGGGAAAATCAAGGCCTGTGTTCTCGGCAAATCTAACTGGAATTGGTGTGACATTTACACTGCACTGTCCTTCTAAAGTTATGTTGAAATGTTTAACTGACATTCCTTGCTTGAAGTATGAGAGTTCTCCCAATGCAATGAATCATGCTTTTGTGCCATGAGAGAAAATCGAGTTAATGCTTACAAATATGTTTCATATTTTTCATTGTACAAGTTAAATAAGCACTCATTTTTTTTTTGTGCCAATGGATTCGATTTTGTAATACATACCTGCGTGCTCTTGCCAGTTTGTGTTTAGACTATGTTTTTCGAAATATTCCGAATATATCATCTGCTCTTTCCTTGTGTTAAATATTTTCAGCACTGCTCCCTGTTTAAATTATAGTTCTAGAGGAAAAGATGATAGGCTGATGAATGTATTTCTTTGTTGCTTCGCGGTTATGTACAATTCAACATTTGGATAGAAATGGGAATACTGGTAACCAGCCAAGGTTTACTTGTGATACTACAAATATAAATAGCAGGTTTCTTTGTAATGTTTAGAATGGCATTTTAAAGAACATGTGCGAGCAGGATCCAAGAGAAAATTATGGGCAGAGTTGTCCGGAGCTCGACAGCAAAATCGGGATCGGGGCGATCGGGTGGAAAACAGCTTCCGATGCGGAATTGGGGCAGGCACCAGTTTGACGCCGGTTTGCAATGTTCTGCCCCTCCAAATCACCGTCATCGGGGCAGGCGCTGCACGCAGCAGCAGTGCCATTGGCGCATCATCAGCCATCCTACCTGTGATGCTCTGCCTCCAATGGGCCACGTTCCCGACAGTGCAGGCCACGTGTGGTTCCAGCAGGCGTAAGCCTGCCGTACCGGCTGCGGGCAGTGTCCAGCGCCGCCACACTTGGCTGAGATCTGTGCTGCTGCCTAGGGGGTTTCTGCTAGAGCTGGGGGAATGCTGGTGGGTGGCCAGGGTGTGGGCTGTGGGGACGCGGTGGGCGGGTACATGGTCCATCACGGCTGGTGCCATGTTTCCCGGCGCAACTGGTGGGGGTGTAGACGTGCGAAGCTGCAGTGGCAGCCCTGTGCATGCACGGCTTGGAACCCGACGATATTCTGGCTGCTCTACGCGCGATCCTTGGGTGTTTCACGCTGCGCCGGTGCTAGCCCCTCAATGGTACCTGAATCGGTCAAGGGTTTGCGCTGATTTTCCCATTCTGAAACACCACGGGTCCTCCATTGGCGCCGGCACTTAGTCACAAGAACGGAGCATCCAGCCACCCACTTTCCACCCCCCACTACTCCTCCCAGCCCTCGCAGAAAACCCCCGGGCAGTGGCACGGATCTCGGCCGAGTGTGGCGGCGCTGGACACTGCCTGCAGTCAGCACACCAGGCTTACAACCGCTGGGATCACACTTTTGGGTGCTCTCAGTGCATAGATTGAGCAGGGAGTATTTTTCTTTGTATTTCTGTGTCCTGACCGATATCTATCCCTCAACCAACACCACCAGAATACAATAGACAATGTGATCATTACTTCAGTGCCATTTGTTGAATTTTGCTGTACATAAATTAGTTGCTGCATTTTCTACATTACAGCAGTAGCTACAATTTAAAGTCTTCAATTTCCTGTCAGTGCTTGGGGACAGCCTGAGGCAGTGAAAGGCACCATAGCAATGCAAGCCTTTCTTTCCAAAACATTGTGTAAAATATGTTCTCTTGAATGTTGCTCAACAATTGGAGGTGTGGTGACCATTTTATTTCAAAGGTTGTGCATTATTTTTAAGGGAACATGAATTCATTACTTGATGACAGATAACACTTGCACCCCTCTCCCCACCATCCCTAAGCTTCTATATGTGTCAGCCTTGAGCCAGAAAATCTTCTGTTGATGGAATCACTTTCTATACGTCCGTCTGGGGAAATGCACCCCTGATGATTTGGCAGACGTGGTTGAATTGAAACCAGCTCATCTACAAAATTATAGGTGGCAACCTGTAGCCTACCACTCCCTGATAAAGCATGCTACTGTATGTCAATGTGTTCTACAATCAAGCAAACATATTAATAGTCAGGCAATATAAAGTGTAGACATCTGGGAAATTACAACTCTATCAGTTGGTAATTAATCATGCCTTGTGTGCCAATGATGAGAGTATCCCACTGCTCAAAAGAAAGATGAAAGAAAGTGTGCAACTTAGATGGATTGGCCATGCTAAATTGCCCCTTTCTATCCAAAGATGTGCAGGTTAGGTGGGATAGGGCGGAGAGTGGGCTGAGGTGGGGTGCTCTTAGGGTTGGTGGGGACTCAATGGGCATGGCCTCCTTTTGCACTATGTAGGGATTCTATGGTTTCTTACTTGGTATGAAATCATTCTGATATTTTTCACTGACCTCTCCTCCACCCCTTTTCCTAAAGGCGGAGTAGAATTTGTTGGGAGTACAATTCCACAAAATCCCAGCGCCCTCCGATATCTTGCCCAACCATTGCTCTTCATCAGTGAACTTTGAAAGATATTGGCAGGCTAATTCGACTACAGAAAGCATCACAATTAAGATCAATGGCCATGGCATCCATTTCCATTTGGGTCACTGGATTATCATGAATTGGAACAACCCATTCAGTTGTCACAGCCAAGCATAACAGCTTTGCCACAATAAGCAGGAGGATATTGAGAGGGGTAGAGGAAGTCTGCCTGTTCACATGAATGGAAAAGGTGCTTGGCATTATTCAGGCAATAGCAGGGATGTTCTCCAATATCCAGGTCAACAATATAATTTAAACCAATCCGATCTCCTGGTCAGTTATTTCATCGCGATCAGCAGATTCTTGCTGCAAATAAATTAGTTGATGTGTTTGCCTACATCGAAACAATGATTAGATTTTCAAGTAACTCAACACATTAGAGTGTCTGATTCTGTTAAGGTGGGGCAGTCGGACTGGGTAGAATGCTCTTTCAAAGAGCCAGTGAGGACTTGATAGGCCGAATGGCTTCCACCTGCACTGAAAAGAATCTTGTGATTCTGTTGTCTCTAATCTAGAAATTATCTAAAAGCATTGGATTATTTTACGTGTTGCAGATTGCATAATTATAAAATAAATATATTTTGTTCTCTCCCAGTTAACTCACTAGTGCTTAATATTAAGAACATCTCTCAGTACTGAGGACATTTCTTAAAGCAATCGGCACGCTATACAAACTGATTTGTGACAGCGCAAAATATCTAATGTATTGTTGCTCAGGATTGGACAGACACCCTTTATTTTTATTCGCTTACGGGACTTGGGCATCGTTGGTAAGGCCAGTATTTATAGAACCATCAAACCATAGAAACGTTATGGTGCAGAAGGAGGCCATTCAGCCCATTGTATCTGTGCTGGCTAAAAAAAAAAGCTGGCCTCTCATTTTAATCCCACTTTGCAGCACCTGGTCCGAGCCTTGTAGGTTATAGCACTTCAAGTGCAGATTACGGTTCTTATTAAACGTTGATAGTTTCTGCCTTAACTACCAAACCACCAATACTTCTCTATTTTCTATGCTTCCTAATGTATTAATAATTTTGTGATTGTCATAAGCTTTCTTTTTCTGCTTTATCTTACCCTATTATTTATCCATTTTGATAATTAGATTTGGTAGTATTGCCCTTTTTCTTTGTGAAGATATAGAACATACAGCGCAGAAGGAGGCCTTTTGGCCCATCGAGTCTGCATCGACCCACTTAAACCCTCACTTCCACCCTACCCCCGTAACCCAATAACCCCTCCTAAGCCACAGTGCTAGCCACTTGTGCTACCGTGCTGCATGTCTACACCAGGCATTGTCAAATTGGGGGCACAACCGGCGGGTGGGTAGCGGGGGTTGTCGGGAGGGTTGCGGAGCCGTCCGTTGCAGTGGTCCCAATCGCGCAAATCTACACGCAACAGCTGGCTGTGAATGACGCTGGCTGCAAGCGGCCTTCAAAATGGCCGCGAACATGTTTAAAAAAAAAAAAAAATACGGCCGCACTCTGCATGCGTGCCAGATAATCGGCACGCATGCGCAAAACTAGTTTGGGGGGGGGGGGGGGGTGCTGCTTATTCATTTTGTTTTGTTTTTTCCATTTATTTTCATTTTATTTTTATTTATCTGAAGTTCGGGGGGTGGGTTTATTTGATAAAGTTTTACAGGAACAAAATGCAGAACTTTGGACTCCATACTTTCCGACACCAGAAGGCTTTACCTTCATCCAACAGGTTCCATTGGCGGAGTGTGTACAAGGGCCAAAGGGACCTAAAACCATTTCCTCCATTTTTGTCACAGCAAACAAGGTAAGCAAAAATGGTGAGTCGCGCAGGTCAGCCGGCGTACGCCGTGAAGGCCGGCCAGCGTGGGTCGCGCAGGTCGGCCGGGTTGGGTCCTGAAGGTTGGCCGGTTGTTAAAAATGGGTCCCAGGAAAAAAAAGTTTGAAAAACACTGGTCTACACTGTGCTTGTAGAATCTCACTTTTGAATGCCTGCCACTGGTCTGTTATGGATTTTGCTTCAAGTAGCTGTAACAAATCCGCTTTTACCAGATCACCTCTCAGCTTTGTAAAAAATTGTCGTTTCTCAATTTAGAATTTTGCTCTTGTTTTATCTTTATATTTTTCTATAATTATGTTAAATCTAAGTGTTTCTATCTCCAAAATGGCCACCCACTGCTCCATCATCCACTTGCCCAGCTTCATTTCCTGCGACTGAATCTAGAAGTGTGCTCCCTTTCTTTGGGCTTGTGTGAAGAACCCCGCTAATATTAAATGCGAGGGTATGTAAAACCCAGAAGCGTAACTTGGAAAAGCAGTTCTTGGTGGTGCCTATCTTTAATTTGGTATACTGTGAAAAAGATATACAAACCAGGACGGAATAGTCATGTCGTTGTGTGATCAATCAATAAAGAATATTTATTAACTTTTTTTTAAAAAATGACAAGACGGGCTATAATGCACTACAACACCTAATTACACTGATGGATACCAGTCGCTGAAGGTAAGCATACACTTCTTGCAGATGTGTTCACCTCGGTCACAAGGTGCATCCATGACCTCCCACAGTCCACAGGATGTACAGTGCACTGGGCTGAGCTGACCTGCCAGGCCATAACTGTAAAACAGAATAAGTAGAATAATGTACCAGTTACTCACCATCAGCTTCATCCCTGTCCTGAAGTAAGAACCTGCAACAGGAGGCTGAAAAAAAGGGAGAGAAAGGAATACTTCCTTCCCCTCATCATCAAACTCCCTGAATCAGCAAACTCCCATTCCTAATTGCTCTGGGAAAGGTGGTGGTGAGTTATCTACTGGAATAAGTACAGGTGATGTAGGTCTACCCACAGTGCTTTTAGAGACTGATTGTCAGGATTTTGACATAGTGATGATAAAGGAGCGCTAATATTGTTACAATATAGCTTGTACGTGACTGGGAAGGAACCTGCAAGTTGTCATGTTCTCATCTTACTGCTGCCCTGTTTCTGTGGACAGAAGTGGTTGTGGGCTTTGAAGATGTTATTGAAGAAACCGTCCTAAATTTCTGGCTGCAGTAGTGCATCCTGTAGATGGTACAGGTTGCACTTAGTGTGTCAATGGCAGAGGGGCTGAAGGTTTAAGGAGGTGGGTGAAGTGATAATAAAGGATTTGCTTTGTCCTAGATGATTTTGAGCTACCGGTAGTGATCAATAAGCCTTCAGATGACTGCTGTGTGATGGCTCAATCTGTACAGGGCATGCAAAGGATGCTTGACCTCTTCATCATCTCCTATAAAAGGCTTGGCCTATCTTTAAACATTGCCAAGATGAAGGTCCTGCCCAGGCCAGCTGAGCATCACTCGCGCTATCCATGTAGATGGGGTGGCTCTGGAGTATATATAGTATTTCCCATATTGCAGCAGTCACCTCCCCCAAGGCACCTCATTGATGAGAAAGTCCAGCACAAAGTCAACTGTGCCAGCGCTGCCCTCCTTGAGATGCACCGTGTCTTTGACAATAAGGAGCTTTTGAAGTCAACACCGGTCCTGGTTTATAAGAACTTTCTGTTGACCACCCTTCTTTACTGCAATGAAACCTGGATTGTCTGAACGTTACGCTCTCGCTCGAGCGAAATGAGGCTGATGAATTGCGGGCGAGGCTGAAAATGAGAACCGTGACAAGCGCCTAATAGTTTGCGATGCAACTGGCCTGCTCCCGTAGACGATATCGGGATCTCCCTGTAGCGTGGCAAGAAACCAATTATTACCACATAAGTTCCATTTCCATACAGTTAACAAGAGGTCTATATCCAGCGGCCTCCTGCCATTCATCAGCCTCCCCAGCAAGTGCTCAGGCTGGCTCTGATTAGAACCCCCTTTTAAAAACGTGAACCCGGCGGAACAGCTTCTGTGGGGAGCCGAGGAGATGAGTAGCCATCTTTGCTCACAGGCAAATAGCCCAGGGGCGCTGGGTTTGCCACCCAGTGCTCAGCAGGGAGTGGGGGACCTTCCACTGGCAGTGGCGCAGGGGGGAGGGGGTCCTCTGGCCGTGCAGCTGAGGCTATTGCTAATAAGGAATTGGCAATCGTGGTTACGTGTGCACTTCACACAACTCAAGTGGATTCCCGTGGCTGTGCAGGCCCTGTAGCATGTGGGAGTCATTGCCTAGCATCCCAACCCGACTGTGATGCTTGGAGACTGTGCCTAAATACAGGGGGAGGCAGCACCACACAAACAGCAGCCAACATCCGAGCACCCAGGGGATGAGGCACAGCTCCGGGACATGTCCACGACCGGAGGGTGGGTGAATGCTACGGGGAAGGGACCAATGCCCGGTCCAGGTGACGTTATGAGCGGGTGTCTGGAGTCCTGTAAGGGGGCCCGCTGCAGAGTGTGCTTGGACAAGGTGTTCACGGTGAGGGGGAGGGAGGTTTCAATGGGGGAATGGATGGTCCCGGGGTGGGAGCACCGCTGTTTGTCAGTCTAACATCCTCTCCCAATACCTTACAGATATTGAAGGCCATGGCAGGGATTTTGGACCCAGAACTTGCCCCAGTGGTGCTGCTGTGAAGACCCTTAAGTTTTGGTCTGTTAAGTCACAATATAAATGCAAGATATTGTTACAATCCGAAAATTGAAAACTGTCTTTGGGATTAATTAAAAGACTGGTGATCAAGTATATACAACCATTTAAGAAAGTTTGAAAAATATGAGCTGTGTTGAGGTTAAGGTTTTGAAATCAGTATTCAGGATCTGTATCCTTGCTCCTAATGCAAAGCCCATTGTTGAAGCTGGCACCAATGCACTCAATTGTTGAGGTGTGATCAGTTTCACACTGAAGGACAAGTAGTTGTGGAATGATTTACGCAGGTATTACTGTGTGATCAGGCCCGATATGAGCATATCTCTTTCCAAACATAATTCAATCTTGGATCTGAACCGTTAGGAATGTTTTTTTAATCCAGTTCTGGAACAACAAAGTTTGAAGATTTAAAAATAGATCCTCAATTTGAACTCTTTTCAATTACTTTGATTCCATCTGTACTCCCTCTTCATAAATAAGAACATAGAATTTACCAGAAAAATGAATAATTTTGAGGACTAATCATATAAATAACGCAGACAATTTTGAAGTTTTCCTTGGTTTGAAGCTGTAATCTTTTAAGTCAACCAGTGGAATAGAAACATAGAATGATACAGTAGAGAAGATCATTTATTCACCTGTTGCTCATCCGTAGAGATAGGTTGTTCGCCATAGAGCAGAGATTTAACGCATGGATTGGATTGGATTTGTTCATTGTCACGTGTACCAAGGTACAGTGAAAAGTATTTTTCTGCAAGCAGCTCAACAGATCATTCGGTATATGGAAGGAAAGGGAATTGAACACAATTCAAGAAAATACATAATAGGGCACCACAAGATATGCAATGTAACGACATAAGCATTGGCATCGGATGAAGCATACATGGATGTAGTGTTAATGAGGTCAGTCCATAAGAGGGTAATTTAGGAGTCTGGTGACAGTGGGGAAGGAGCTGTTTCTGAGTCTGTTCATGCGTGTTCTCAGACTTCTGTATCTCTTACCCGATGGAAGAAGTTGGAAAAGTGAGTAAGCCGGGTGGGAGGGATCCTTGATTATGCTGCCCGCTTTCCCCCGGCAATGGGAGGTGTAGATGGAGTCCATGGATGGGAGGCAGGTTTGTGTGATGGACTGGGCGGTATTCACGACTCTGAAGTTCCTTGCGGTCCTGGGCCGAGCAGTTGCCATACCAGGCTGTGATGCAGCCCGATAGGATGCTTTCTGTAGTGCATTTGTAAAAGTTGGTAAGGGTTAATGTGGACATGCCGAATTTCCTTAGTTTCCTGAGGAAGTATAGGCGCTGTTGTGCTTTCTTGGTGATAGCGTTGACGTGAGTGGACGAGGACAGATTTTTGATGATGTGCACCCCTAGGAATTTGAAACTGCTAACCATCTCCACCTCGGCCCCGTTGATGCTGACAGGGGTGTGTACAGTACTTTGCTTCCTGAAGTCGATGACCAGCTCTTTAGTTTTGCTGGCATTGAGGGAGAGATTGTTGTCGTTACACCACTCCACTAGGTTCTCTATCTCCCTCCTGTATTCTGACTCGTTGTTATTCGAGATCCGGCCCACTATGGTCGTATCGTCAGCAAACTTGTAGATGGAGTTGGAACCAAGTTTTGCCACGCAGTCGTGTGTGTACAGGGAGTAGAGTAGGGGGCTAAGTACGCAGCCTTGCGGAGCACCGATATTGAGGACTATTATGGAGGTGGTGTTGATGTTCATTCTTACTGTTTGTGGTCTGTTGGTCAGAAAATCGAGGATCCAGTTGCAGAGTGGAGAGCCAAGTCCTAGGTTTTGGAGCTTTGATATGAGCTTGGCTGGGATTATGGTGTTGAAGGCGGAGCTGTAGTCAAGAAATAGGAGTCTGATGTAGGAGTCCTTGTTTTCGAGATGCTCTAGGGATGAGTGTAGGGCCAGGGAAATGGCGTCTGATGTGGACCGGTTGCGATGGTATGCGAATTTAAGTGGGTCAAGGTGTTCCGGGAGTATGGAGGTGATGCGTTTCATGATCAGCCTCTCGAAGCACTTCATTACAACTGACGTCAGGGCTACCGGGCGGTAGTCATTGAGGCACGTTGCCTGGTTCTTCTTTGGTACCGGTATGATGGTGGTCTTCTTGAAGCAGGTGGGGACCTCGGAGTGGAGTAGGGGTAGGTTAAAGATGTCTGTGAATACCTCTGCCAGCTGGTCTGTCCAGGCTCTGAGTGCACGACCAGGGATCCCGTCCGGGCCCGTCGCCTTCCGCGGGTCCACTTTCAGGAAGGCCGATCTGACTTCGGAAGCTGTGATGATGGGTATGGGCGAATTATGGGCTGCTGGGGCACTCGACAGCAGATTGTTGGTTACCTGCTCGAACCGAGCATAGAATGTTCATCGGGGAGGGGTGCGCTGCTGCCAGAGATACTGCTCGGCTTCGCTTTGTAGCCTGTTACGTTGTTTAGTCCTTGCCACAACCGCCGAGAGTCTGTCTGTGACTCTAGCTTAGTTTGATATTCTCTCTTGGCATCTCGGATGGCTTTGCGGAGGTCGTACCTGGATTTCTTGTAAAGGACAGGGTCGCCTGCCTTGAACGTCTCAGATCTGTCCTTCAGTAGGGAGTCAATCTCGCGGTTGAGCCATGGTTTCCAGTTGGGGAACGTACGTACTGCTTTCTTTGGCACGCAGTCGTCCACACATTTGCTGATGAAGTCTGTGACGGTGGTGGCATACTCATTTAAGTTAGTCGCTGAGATGTGTTCAAAATCATGAATGGTTTTGACAGAGAAAATAGAAAGAAACTGTTTTCAGTGGCACAAAGGAGCAGTAAAGGAAAGAAAGGAAAGCTTGCATATACAGGGTGTGATCTTCCAGAAAAATTTCCAAGTTCTGCAGCGAGCAGGAATTGCAGTGAGTTTCCCAGAGCTCAGCCCAACGAGGCCGGCAACGCTATTTAATATTAATTGGCCCGCTTAACGTGGCCACACAGGCTTCCTGCCCAAATGCCTGCTCACCAGCTGATTCGCCGGCACCGTGATCATCAGACCCCTTCTCCTGTCTAACAACGTCCTGTTCCCCCGCGGGTCCCGGAGGGTGAGCCACAAGGCAGCAGTGGAGAGCCTGGTGTGCGACGTCGGCACCATGGGTGAAGGTGTCCAAGGTGTCGCGCTGTCGGTGACGGCCATGACTGAGGGTCTCGGCAGTATGTCTGCCTCACTGGGCGATGTTACCCAGTACCAGGCCGACCTTGATGGGGTTCTGCGAGACATATCCCACCCTCAGATGGGAATGGCTGAGGCGTTGCGGAACTTGTCCCAGTCGCAGGTGGGCATAGCTGAGGCACTGCAGAGCATGGCCCGGTCACTGGGGGATGTGACCCAGTCACTGAGCATCATTGCCGAGGGCGTCAACGCGATGGTGCGAACTATGGGGAACCACCATGGCTAGCAGAGCGAGATGATACAGGGGCAGCCGGGCTCGAACTAGCTGCTCCTTTGTCCCAAGATAAACCCCAGGACCCAATGGGAGGAGGGGGCGCTGAGTGCCAACCCAGGCTTGTCCCATGGGGCAGCAACGGTGGCCACCAGCACCCGAGTTCCACCCCCCCGATGAGGCCACGTCTCAGGGTCAGCATACGGGACAGGGAGGCACGGCTGTGCATGTGCTGATGATAAGTGAGCCCCAGAGCCCACATAGGATGCCAGCCAGGGGCATCGACGGCCACGGGACAAGTAAGCAACTGGCAATATCCACCTCAGAGATGTGCCTCCTGTGGACACACCTAGATGTTGTCGTAGAGCTAGAAGGTCCAGGCACGTTGAGCATCTCGGAGGGCTTCGGGGGAGGGGTGTGGTTGGGGGCTGGGGAGTTTGGGAGCGACACTATCGGGAATTGGGTATTGTACAGTACATAAAGCAACTTTTTACACAAACATTATGATGCCTCTGTCACTTCGTTCTGCAATGCAGGCAGTTGTGGGTGATTGGTGTGGAAGACATGCAGGGACGAGGATTGCCCCCCGGAATGGGGTTAGGATTCAGGGATTGGCACGGTGGTGCTGTGAGCGATTGCCCCCCAGCATCCCCCACCCCCCTCAACTACCTCATGGCGGCCCACCCTGCAGAGGGTCCCTACCCCCTACCGAGCACTGGAGTGACAAGCCAGCGCCCCCAATCTCTTTGCCTGTGAGCAAAGATGGCTGCTCCCCATCTCTGCTCCCCACGGAAGATCTTCCGGAACGTTCACGTTTGTCAAAAGGAGTACTAATCGGCGCCAACATGACCACTTGCTGGGGAGGCCAATGGATGAACGGTGGCTCTAGTTACTTGTATTGAAATGGTGATGATTAGTTTCTTGCCGCGCCACGGGAGCAGGCTGGTTGCATCGCAAATTGTTTGGCGCCTGCCACGGTTCCTGTTTTTGACTTCTCCAGTTATTCACTGACCTCTTAATGCTTGAGCGTGAGTGTAACGAGGCCGGAAGATCACAACCATAGGGTACCTTTCCTGATATCTGAAAGGATACCCCAAAGTACCATACAGCCAATGACGTGTCTTTGACGTGTAGTCACGTAATCGGAGGACCTGGGTTTATGGTAATTGGCAAAAGAGCCTGGGCAAAATATTTTTTGACAATTGAGTTATGATCCGAAATGCACTGCTTGAAGGAATTGTTGAAGCAGGTTCCATAGTAACTTTAAAAATAGATTTGATTAAATATTTGAAAAGGAAACATTGGTAAGGCAATCGGGAAACGACAGTTAAGTGGGGCTAATTGGGTTGCTCTTTGTAAGAGCTCAACTAGACACAATGGGCTGAATGATCCCCAAATATACCATATCATTCTCTGATTCGAGAGCATGTTGTGATGTTAGGTGTCAATCCATATTTAGGAGGGCAAGTGTCTGCTTTTGTTGTGCAGTGTCAATTCCCATAAAACTACAGATGTTTTCAACTTTTATCATACTTCCATGCCATCAGTAGAAAATGGAAAGTATTCCACATGGACTTGAATGGACAGTTTATTAGCTATGTACATGCATCATTTGTTGGGAAGTATTCCTCTACACGCATAAAGTCCTCTCAATCAAGCTTGTGCTTGTTCTCTTATTCTTAAACTGCTTAATTGGAGAATATACAATCTAGTTTTGTTGCCTTTGGTAACTGCCAAATGTATTTGCTGTGGTGTAAATTAGTATAATGCTGCACTCTTGTTTTCTATTGCTCTGCGGAATTTTATTGTTTTTCACACCTTTACCTGAGGAATTGTGTAACAATTCAGGACATGCTAACAGACCAGCACTCCGCTGGCGCGAATTCCAAGCAAATCATGGTCCAGCGTACATTCTAACTGCTGGGGTCACAAATGGCAGAGCTCCATGCCAGAGAGAAGCAGAGGGACACTCTCTTAGAATCATAGAATCCCTACCGTGCAGAAGGAGGCCATTCAGCCCATCAAGTTATCACCTGAAAGAGCAACCTACCCAGGCTCATGGACCCCACCCTATCCCTGTAACCGAGTGACCACAGCTAACCCTTTGGACACTAAGGGGCAGTTTAGCATGGCAAATCCACCTAACCTGCACATCTTTAGACTGTGGGAGGAAACCGGAGCTCCCAGAAGAAACCCACGCCGACACAGGGAGAAAGTGGAAACTCCACACGGTCACCCAAGGCTGGAATCGAACCTGTCCTTGGCGCTGTGAGGCATTAATGCTAACCTCTTTGCCACCGTGCTGCCCATTGTGCCACCGTGCCGCCCAGGGTGGGCCACAGACCCGAGGCTTCACTCCTAAAGCCTGCGTGGGAGGTGGCAGCAGAGGCAGTCAGTGCTGCCAGTCTCACCAGGAGGAGACAGCTGGTGATCTGGAGGGTTCGGGGGTGGGTTGGGGGGGGGGGGGGGGGTCGGTCACGGGTGAGTCCTTTGCCATGAGACGGGCAGAGAACAAGGGAGGATTCCGAAGGCTGTGGTGCAGGTGGCCTCTGGTTGGGGTGAGCTCTGCTGATCCCCTGTTTCCTCTGCAATGGAGCTGCACTTCTGAGGAGTGCGAACACCTGGTGGGCTCCTGATTGAGCTTGGCTCTTGATGATGCAGCTGGGTATGTCCAGAGGGTGTCCAGACGGGCAGCCTGGGTGGGTTCCCAGATGACCAAAGGTTTTCTCAGCCTTTAAAGGTCACAGGCAGCACTCAGCAGTGTGAGCAGCCAGCAGTCTGTAAGTAAATAGCACTGAAATAGAACTTTAATAAACGGGCTGCAGCAATGGTGGTCTGAGCCAGGTCACCCTGAATCCGAGGGACATTTCAACTCCACGGACCTGGCACCAAGTCACTGCCCGCAACTGTTCCCGACCCGCCAGCCATACGGCAGCAAGCCTGACAGTTGTCAACAGTTTTTCAGTGTTTTTTAGTCTCACACTCCCCCTCTGCAGCCATGGCGATCAGTCCACGATTGTAAATACTTGTAGTAGTTCACAGCCTGCGAGACGTCCGCCTGAGAGGAGTGGAGCATCGCGCAAGGGCGGAGCATGCTGTGCCCAACCCACTAATCATATTTAAATGCATGCAAATGCCAGTTTTGCTTGCGGCCGCTGGCAGAGGACGTAAATCTCATTATCGCCACCCCACCAGTGAGGGACTGGAGCATCGCGCCTGAATCGGTGCCGGATGTGGAACTCATTTTTGGCCAGTTGCCCGATTCTCCACACGATCGCAATTCACGTTTGTTGCGTTGAGAGTTGGAGAATTTTGCCCAGCGTTTCATGATACTGGGCATAAAAGTATGGTCATTGAAGGCAACACTAATATGTTGTATTTGTGGGAGAAGTCCAAAGAAAACCAGTGATGGTAGCTGGAACTTTTTTCTTATCATGGTACCATTCAGTAATGCAGCTACAACCCTACTGTGGTGATAACACTTGCAAGGTTACTTAGCTGAGAATAAGATCACATGCCATGGAAATGTTTTTTGTGGTCAACGCAATATTGAGAATTTTAAATTTGAAGTATTGAAGAGCTGAAGTCAAAGTAGGTTAATAAGAACAGGGGTGAACAGGTGAGCTAAAGAATTCAGGCAACAGAGATTTCCATGAGCTGACATTTAAAGTGTGGAGGATGTGAGAGCAGCCAGGAGAGGATCGGAATAATAAATTCAAAGCTCTGACTAATGATTTCAGTGGCAGATGTACTGGGGTAGGTCTGGAGTGTTATACTTAAGAAAGCCACATGGTGAAGGATAGAACTGGAGCCAATCTTTATACACTTTTAGCATTTCAAACATGCACCTACTAACCCAGCAAATATAGGTTCAATCTGTTTCTATTTGGAGGAGCATAAATGAATGTCCAGTTCAAGCAAACGACCTTCCTACAATTAAATATAATTCATGTATAGTTAGCAGAGAGCTCGGTACTATTCAGTAGGTGGAAGTAGACTGTCTTTGTGATGGCACGTATGTGGGATTGGAAGCTTAGCTTGAGGTCAGGTAAGTTCTAGCGGTTATGAATAACCAGCTTCAACCTGAGACAGTAGCTTGGAGCTTGTGGCAAGAGTACAGTTTAGGTGCCAAAGCGGTGACTTCAGTCTTCCCAGTACTAGGCTGGAAGTAAGTGGCTGGAGGTTGGACGACTTGTTTAGCAACAGAGAGGCAATGAAAGAGTTAAGGGAGATGGTGCAGAATTAGAATGCTTTTGGTCATTCCCCCTGTAACACTAAATGTTACCTCAATCTTAAGTCAAATTATGTAGGGATGGCGATTCACTCATGAGTTGACAAATTTTGAGGGCAGAAATAATCTAGGCTTAAAACGTTAGAAAAGATCCAAAAATATAATAATACCAATCATTTCCAAATTTATATTCCCTCTAACAGCACTGTGGGTGTTACCTATGCCATAAGGACTTGAAGAAGGTGGCACACCGGCCCCTTCTCAAGGACAATTAAGATGAGCGTCAAATGGTGATCTAGCCAGCAACACCCACATCCCAAGAAAGAATAGAAACAAAATTGGTTTTAGTTAGTTTGTATCAATGGATGTTATGTAACTTTTAATAATTAACATTTAAGTCTCTCTGATACAGCATTTAAATACTGCAGCCAAAGAAGTACTTTTGAAGCACAGTCACTGTTATAATGGAACAATTTTGACAGCTATTTCACACACATCAAGGTTTGGCGAAGAACAAATGACATCAACAACCATATAATCTATTTTCAATTGTGTGGCTTGAGGGACAGAAAGTTTAGCTAGGACACCGGGAGAATCCCTGTGCTGTTCCTTGAATAGTGCCATGGAAGCTTTTACATTCATTTGAGAGAGCAATTGAGTCTTATTTATTTCTCGTCTTATTTGAAAAACTGGTTCTTATACAGTACTGCACTCAAATTAATGGAATGGGGCTTAAAGCCACAATTTTCTGGCATAAGGTGTTACAAATGATCCAATGTAATGCATGTAAATTCTAGAGATTTTTCACTTGCAGAATGCGGGCGACATTGGATCAGGCACATGCCTGAACCTCCTGACTGTAGTACAGTTGTAATCATTTTTATGTATGCATCATTGTTATTAAGGTCAAGTTTGCAAGTTGGTTGGTTACATAATCAGCATTCAGATATTGTTATACTGTAAACACCAATACTAATTAAATGTTCATGCAGCCGTCATTTGTTCCATACCTTATTTGGCGCATAGCTTTTTTTAAAAAAAGGAACAGTACTGTCTCACTTGATTTGTAGATAATCTGGTGTTGTCCAGGTTTTCAGCAAAGCAGAATGGTGGCTATGTAAAAATTTAATACCATGACAACTTGACCCTTGAAAGTGGAAAGCAATATAATATATTGGTCCCTTGAAAGTGGAAAGCAATATAATATATTTTGTCCTTCCAAATGAGCGTTGTGCCTGCACATTACATTTTGAGTTCGATATTACATGAGAATCAATGCTCGAGCCTACCAGATACTGATGCTGGGCGCAATTTGCACTTCTTGTTTGCTACAAGCTGATAGTGCATTGCTTTAAGTGAGATTTTCCTTTTTGGTATCATTGTGCCAAATGTACTGAGTGGGAGCACTGTGATATCAGTAAAATAAAGTCTCCATCCTTCTCTGTCATTCTGCATTATTCAAAGTTTCCATTCTATTCAAAGTTTTGGTTGGATCAGCAAACAACAAGGTGACCCAGTGAGCGTGCGGTCTAGATTCGTGGACACTGTTATGCAAACGAAGATTCTGTGACCATTTTCTTGAATTGCATTGTTTTTCAGTAAACAATGCAATGTGTCAAAACATATGAGGATGTTACAGGCACCTTGGAACTAAAGAGTTTTTGAAATAGCCATTTCTCAACTCTCAAATGTAATAATGACATGTTGGAAAACAATATTATCTCAGTAAAATTACTTGCTTATATGTTCAATAGAATTTTCTTTTCAGAGAAACAAAATTAAAGTGACAGGCATAGTACTATAAAGCTAATGAAGCCAAGACGGCCATTGTTCAGATGATAGCAAAGAAGAGGGGCAGCACGGTAGCATGGTGGTTAGCATAAATGCTTCACAGCTCCAGGGTCCCAGGTTCGATTCCCGGCTGGGTCACTGTCTGTGTGGAGTCTGCACGTCCTCCCCGTGTGTGCGTGGGTTTTCTCCGGGTGCTCCGGTTTCCTCCCACAGTCCAAAGATGTGCGGGTTAGGTGGATTAGCCATGTTAAATTGCCCGTAGTGTCCTAAAAAGTAAGGTTAAGGGGTGGGTTGTTTGTGTTACGGCTATAGGGGGGATACATGGGTTTGAGTAGGGTGATCATTGCTCGGCACAACATCGAGGGCCGAAGGGCCTGTTCTGTGCTGTACTGTTCTATGTTCTATGTTCTAAGTAGGAATTTGTTTCATTAAAAAATATATTTTCGGACAAGTGAAGCAGCAGGTCGGGATAACAGTGTGCTGGTACAAAAATAATTGCAATCGTGCTTCTCCCCCCACAGTGGTAACTGGAATCACCAATTTCTTTTATAAAAAGCAAAAATGGAATTGTTAACCAGAGTAGATTTGACTATCTGTATTATAATATATTAATAAATCATTAGAATTGTTTGGTTGGCGATAGAGGAGTTGAGTCTGGAGATTACTGTTGGCATAGGAAAGAGGAAATATGTAATCATGGCTAACATTGCCTGTTACTTAAATAAGGAGATGCATATGGGTTGGCTTCACACTGGCAATATGTAACTGAATGCTGGGGAGTGAAATACAGAAAACCATTAGAACATAGAACATAGAACAGTACAGCACAGAACAGGCCCTTCGGCCCTCGATGTTGTGCCGAGCAATGATCCCCCTACTTAAACCCACGTAACCCGTATACCCATAACCCAACAATCCCCCCATTAACCTTACACTACGGGCAATTTAGCATGGCCAATCCACCTAACCCGCACATCTTTGGACTGTGGGAGGAAACCGGAGCACCCGGAGGAAACCTACGCACACACGGGGAGGACGTGCAGACTCCACACAGACAGTGACCCAGCCGGGAATCGAACCTGGGACCCTGGAGCTGTGAAGCATTGATGCTAACCACCATGCTACCGTGAGGCTGTAACGTTATTATTGGCATTAACATAATTGAGCACTGTTGGAGGACGTGTATGTGCTTCACGTGCAAAGACTGAGGACTCGGGTGTGAAGATCTTGTCTGAAAGCTTGCATGCTTCTGTGTCATAGCACAATGGTGTCACTATGCATGGTCAGAGATCACATTTGGAGATGGACATAAAATGCTGGGAATACTAGGCAGTTTTGGTACTATCTAGAGACAAGTACAGAGTTAATGTTTTATATCTGTGACCCTTCAGAATTGGGAAAAGTACAAATGTAATAGGTTTTGAGCATTTGAAAGTTAGCTGAGGTGTTTGGTCTTGCAGTGTGGTTGGTGGAAACAAGAACAAAAGGAAGGTTGTCGTTGGAGTGGATGAGGTTAAATGACCAGGCCAACAAAGTGAAAAGGATTGGTAATGGGACAGGTAAAGAAGCTTAAGGTAAAAGCAAAATAAAGAAACATAAGATGTGTGTAGAGGAGGTGTGAAAGGTAAGATTCTGAATAGTTACCATCCAAAAGCAAAGTAAAGGAAATAAGAGAGAAATGAAAAAAACCGAAGGATAATGAAACAAAATGGAGTCAGAGGTTGCAATCTAAAGTTGCTGCACTCCATTTCGAGCCTTAAAGGCTAACAGAAAGAAAGTGCTCAATGCTGACTGTGTGACATATAATAAAATATTTCATTTTCCAGCACTGCTTTTAGCAAAACAAAAGATCACAAAAGGTTGCGAAAATATATTTCCAACAGTATTAGCTTCAGTCTTCAGAGCTTCAAAGGTAGACAGTGACACTTGGTGAGTTGCTCCATTCAGAGAGCCAGCACAGACACGATGGACCAAATTATCTCCTTCTGTGCTGTAGCCTTTCTATGATTCTATAACCTCAAAAGCTGTAACTGCAAATTAGGGCAGAGATATCTCACCATCCATTGTTACAGTTAGAAATTTTGTTGAGGTTTTTAATCCAAATTATCACTTGTCAACACTTGTCAACACAGGCCCCGAAGGGCCTGTTCTGTGCTGTACTGTTCTATGTTCTATGTAACTCTGACTCCGATTTGGGGTTAACGTGTGCTCCCATAGTCGCGTTGTCAACAGCTTCCCATATTCACCTGGTGTCAGCAGAATTTTACACCTAAACATTTGTCACCCAATTCAACTGAAAATCCTAGCAATTCTTTTTTAGCTGCTTACTAAAATAATGAACTTCGAAGAAGCTGCAAAATATTGCTTTTTTTCCACATAACTAAAAGTTCAATCAACTGTGACTTAAAAGACATGCAGCTTAAGTAGTCACAAGCTGTTTTCTTCACGCCTGTTTGATAAAGGCCCTCTGCATTTCAAAACCTTCTTTTGCAGCTGCTGTTAACCCTTCGTGGGATTTTTCCCTACATTCTCTCATGTATTTTCTCATATTTTCCCATTGTTTCTTTTACAGCCTCCACCCCCCTCCCCCCAAAACCAGGCAGTGTCTTCCAGACTCTCACCACATTCAGCGTGGAAACAAATTTAAAATAATGCCCTCCTTGTTATTGACCCTTCAACTAAGGTGAACAGCTGCTGCTTATCCACCCTGCCCATACTCCTCATAATCTTACACACCTCAATCAGGTACCCCCTCTGCCTTCTTTGCTCAAACAAAACAACCCAAGCCTATCTAGCCTCTCTTCATAGCTCAAATGCTCCATCACAGGCAACATCCTGGTGAATCTTTGCTGCATTTTTCTCTTCACTGCAATCACCCCCTTTCTATAATGAGGAAACCAGAACTGTACACAGTACTCTAGCTGTGGCCTAACCAAAGTTTTGTACAGCTCCAACATAACCTCCTTGCTCTTATAATCTGTGCCACGACTGAAGTCAAGTGTCCCATGCCTTCTTAACTACCCTATTAACCTGTTCAGCCACCTTTTGTTCCTCTGAGCTTCCTAGTGTTCTGCCATTTATTGAATAATCCCTTGTCTTGTTACTCCTTCCAAAGTGCTTCACCTCACACTTTTCAGGATTAAATTCCATCTGCCACTGATCTGCCCATCTGACCAACTTGTCCATTATCTTCATGCAACCCGGAACCTTCCTCATTATTAACCACCATGCCAATCTCTGTATCATCCACAAACTTACTTATCATCTCCCCCACATTCTCACCTATAATCATTTTGTATATAAGGGACCTAGCACTGAACCCCATTCAAACTCCTTCAGTGAAATACTGAACCAGTGATTCTGAATTCTCCCTCTGTGTACCCGAACAGGCGCCCGAATGTGACGACTGAGGGATTTTCACAGTGACTTCATTGCAGTGTTAACGTAAGCCTATATGTGACACTAATAAAGATTATTATAAAATGTATGTAAAAGCAACAGAGTTTTCTGAACCGCCATTAACAGTTTGTCAATACATAGAATGGATTTGCCAATGAAAATTTAGGTTGGTAAGAATACGTCTTTCCCTTCACTTGATCGAAGTATCAAGCTGGCTAATTTGAACAGATTGACACAAAAAGAGCGGGATTCTCTGATCCTGAGACTAAGCGTTGACGGCGTCATAAACGCCGTCGCGTTTCCCGACGGCGTCAACATGGCCTCAGGAGCAGCAATTTTGACCCCTCCAGTGGCCGGTGACCCACGCAGCTCCAGCTGATGATCCCGACGTCAGATGGGCGTCGCGAGTCTGCGCATGCGCAGTGAGACTGGCGCGATTTCCACACATGTGTGGTGTCTCCCATCGCACCGACCCCGACGCAACATGGTGTATGGCTACAGGGGCCGGCGCGGAACAAAGGAGGCCCCCAGCCTGAGAAGCTGGCCCGCCAATTGGTGAGCCCCGATCGCTGGCCAGGCTACAGCGGAGTCTCCCCCCCCCCCCCCAGCAGACCGCTCCCAGATCCATCCACGCTGAGGCCTCGCCGGGTAAGACCAGGTTAGAACGGCGGCAGCGGGACTCAGGTTTTTTCTACGGCTGCTCGGCTCATCCTGGGTAGAGAATTGCCGGGGGTGGGGCCGTAGAGCAGCCCCCGACCGCCGCCACGCCAACCGTGTCGGTGCCAATGCCGCAGATTCTCCGCTCTCTGGAGAATTGCGCCAGGGCAGCGTGGCGCGATTCGCAGCAGTTCTCCAGCCCGGCCCTGGGGTGAGAGAATGCCGCCCAAGATATCTCAAACTGCCACTGGGGCACAATGCATTTGGTGACCGTTTTTGTGCAACAAATGTGATCTATGTTCTTGTAGCTTGTAGAAACAATGAGCAGTAACAAAATATTGCGTCTGCGTGTGCTATGACTAGCAAAGACTAAAGCGCGTCTCCATAGTGACCCAGTGACCCATTAGTCAGACCAATTCTGTCCATTGTTTTAAGATTCCAATCAGGTTCTTCAAAATGTTTATGAAGAACAACTTCCTCAATCGTTCCTCATAATTTGGGGTGCAATTATACTGCCACTTTTAACATATTGGAGCTGTTCCCAATTCAGTGATACAAAAGTGGCAATATAACCCTAAGGCAGATAGATAATCTGACTGCCAAGTACATTGAAGCAGAGGAAATAAAGGATTTCACACTATATCCCAGTGTGTAAGTAGCAGTATACTTTGCTGCAATTTTTTGTTGGATGGCATTAGGAGTATCAACTGCAAGTATCTTCCTCACCTCCCCCCCCCCCCCCCCCCACCCCGAGTCCCCTCAGAGTCCAATTGTTTTGCTTCAAAATAGTATCCTGCCTATACATTTTTAGATTTGCAACCTACTTTGCATGAATTTGCAGGAACAGTCACATGTGCATCATCGTACGATTGATATCCATGAAATGTGAACTTTCTAGGCAGAACCTGCATTTCAAGTTGAAAAATAGCATAAGTTCAGGCCACCTGATACACACTCAAAACAGATAACAATCCCAGACCAGTGTATATAGTGTAATGGCAGCCTTAAACTCTTGAAGTGGGAAGTAACATAATACACAGTATTTAACGGTGTATTAGCCCATTGGTAAATTCCTTTGAAAGCTTGTAGAACTAGAACTGTTAGTTTTATTGACTAACCAGTCTGAAATATGAACAATGTAAAATTGTCAAGTTATGTCTAAAATGCTATAAAATACTAAAATTGCAGCTGTATTTAATAATCAACTTTATGGTTGCTAGTGACAAACAAAACTTATCTGATTTCCCACGATTTATATATCATTGAGAAGGAAACCTCAGATTAAAAGGGACTTCTGAGCTGAATGTACATACAACCTTTGAGGGGCAAAGCAGGGAAATGCTGGAAGAATGATGCTATTAGAAAGTGAGCAATTCTCATTGGAAATTACACCACGGAATTTTTACTTGGGGTGGTGGTTTTGGAGTAATTGTGTGTTCATCCCAGGGATATGCATTGTGTGCTGGGCTAAACATATTACCGCATACAGCTTCAACTCATTTCATAGAATTGTGTCTGATAAAGTCACCCTTCCATATGGAATGGATGCTAATCAGATCTGCTGTGCTGGCAGTTATTATATGCAGTACTAAAACAGATCATGTGGCCCAGCTAGTCTGGGCTGACATTCATACTACACGAGTCCCTTTTTCTCCCATTTGCTCTTGTCGTCTCCTTCAGCAAACAACCAAGCTCTTTGGTCCAGCCACTTACTGTGGTAACGGGTTTCACATTCTAACGGAGTAAAAAACAAAAATCTTCCTATAGTGCGTAACTATATTATATATTTATGGCCCCAGGGTTTTGGATTCTTCCATTAGTTCAACCTAGCCATTATTTTTAAAACTACTATCAGGTGTATCCTTTCCTTCTCCTTTTGAAAATCTTCCCAATAGCTGTAATCTCCCTGTTTTGCTGCCATTCTTGTAAATTGTATTTCTCCATTAGGTCACCCAACCATAACGAGGCATTTGGTGGAGTAGTAGAGCTCCACCCTAGGAGAAGTTGCCTCCGGGCGATCAACGAGGCGAAGGCAGGGACATCTGCCTTGACTCCCGTCTGTAGCTCCAGCGAGTCCAACACCCCAAAAATGGCCACCAGAGAACAAGGCTCCAGATGGATATTCAGAATCGCTGACATGATGCTGAAGAAGGAGGTCCAAAAGCTACCAGTTTGGGGCAAGACCAGAACATGTGTGTATGATGGCTGGCCCCTGGTTCAGCACTCGCTCCTGTCTTCTGCCTCCTGAAAATACACATTCATTCTAGTTTTGGTCAGGTGTGCTCTATGCAGCACCGTAAGCTGGCTTAGACCAAACTGTCCTAAGACGTGCCTCGCTCTACATCTCATCATCCACTATAGGTCCCAACTTCCTTTCCCACTTTGCCTTCACCCCATCCGCCGAGTCTGAATCCTTAGACAGAATTTGCCCATTAATACCAGACGTGCTACCCGCCAGAGAAACATTCCTTTCCAACAGAGACATCTGCAGTGCCACGGGAAATGTTGGGAAGGCCAACCGTTCAAAATTCCTTATCTGGAAGTGCCTGAACAAGTTTGACCCCACAAGCACAAACTTCGCCAACAATTCCTCCAGGCTGGAAAACCATCTTTCGACAAACCAATCCGCAAATCTTTCAAGCCCTTCCTTTCCTTCACCCCGAACGTGGCATCCAATCTCGACGGCTCAAATAAGTGATTGGCACAGATAGGGCCCATCCTCGATACAGATCCAAGCTTGAAATGCTGCCTGAATTGAATCCAGATCCTTACAGTGAACGCGATCACCGGGTTCGAGGAGTACCTAGCCTGAGAAAACGGAAGTGAGGTTGTCATCAGTGCATCTCGACTAGATCCTTACATAGTATTGACAGCCCATTAATAATAATGCAAATTTGGCAATGCTTGGGCCCCCGATTGCCCAGTTCTTTGAAGATCTACCCTGTGAACCTCGATGTCTTGACCGCCAATATTCATAAATAAAGATTTAGGGAGGAAGACAGAAAGACATTGAAACAAAAACCTTTATTTTAATAGACTGGACTCTGCCTGCAGATCGGACTTATCCGTGTCCACCAGACTTGCGATGTTCAATTTATGAAGCCCTGGCCACTCGGACACCCAGATACCTGAAGCTAGAGCTGGCCAAATGAAAAGGCAACGCCCCCAAGTATGCTTCTGTCCCTGGGGAGTTAGCCGGAAAACATTTGCTCTTTTCCAGATTCAACTTGTAACCTGAAAATGAACCAAAGCTCCTCAATAGCTCCCATTATATCACCCATAGTGGGGATCTGGTCCATAACATAAAGCAACAGATCATCAGCATATAGGGACACACTATGCTCCACCCCTCCTCATTACCCTCTTCCACTTGCACAAAGCCCTGAAAGCTATGGTTAAGGTGTCAGTCGCTATTGCAAATAGGAGGGTGGACAAAATAGTCCCCCTATTCAAACGGAAGTATGTCAAACTCAAAAGAATTGGTACGAACATTAACCAAGAGGGCCTCCTAGAACAACCGTACCCATGAAATCAAATTTGGCCCAGACCAAACCTCTCCAGAACTTCGAAATGGTACCTCCACTCCATCCTTCTCGGCATCTAAAGACACAATCACCTCTGGCTCGGGCTTCTCAGACGGGGAGGGAGCAACATTCAACAGCCTTGGAACATTGGCTGAAATATGCCGGAATATTGGCTGATAATTATTTTACCACAGCCTGTCTGATCCTCTGAAATCACTTCAGGGAAATAGGTCTCCAGGCTTACGCCCAACACCTTGGCCAGTACCTTGGTGTCCACATTTAACAGCGAGATAGACTGGTATGATTCGCACTCGGTTGGTTCCTTGTCCTTCTTTGAGGGCAGCACGGTAGCATGGTGGTTAGCATAAATGCTTCACAGCTCCAGGGTCCCAGGATCAGTTCCCGGCTGGATCACTGTCTGTGCGGAGTCTGCACGTCCTCCCCGTGTGTGCGTGGGTTTCCTCCGGGTGCTCCGGTTTCCTCCCACAGTCCAAAGATGTGCGGGTTAGGTAGATTGGCCAGGCTAAATTGCCCGTAGTGTCCTAAAAAGTAAGGTTAAGGGGGTTGGGGTTGTTGGGTTACGGGTATAGGGTGGATACGTGGGTTTGAGTAGGGTGATCATTGCTCGGCACAACATCGAGGGCCGAAGGGCCTGTTCTGTGCTGTACTGTTCTATGTTCTATGTTCAACAGAAGAGAAATAGATGTCTGCAAAAGTGTAGCAGGCAGGGATCCCTGGGACAAAGAGTAATTAAATATACCAGCAACAGAACCAACTGATCAGCAAACTTATACAATTCTGCAGGAAACACATCAGGCCCAGGAGCTTTACCCATTTGCATTCACCCAATACCAATCAAAATCTCTTCAGGATCTAACGGGGCCTCCAACTCCTCCCATCTCTCTCCCACCACCGAAACTCCAATCCATCTAAAAATGTTGACTTGTCCAAGCCCCCCACTGAGGGCTCTGGCCTCTAAATATTCTTCTAAAAAGCCTCAACATAACGTTAACTTTATCTGGGGCAGAAACCAAATTACCACTCGAGTCCCTAACTTGAATAATTTCCAGGAGGCTCCCTGCTGCCTCAGCTGATGAGTCAACAGGCCCGACTCCAAAACCAAATCCACCAGATGTGGGGCATGATCACGATGGTAGCCATGATGTGGAGATGCCGGCGTTGGACTAGGGTTGACACAGTAAGAAGTCTTGCAACACCAGGTTAAAGTCCAACAGGTTTATTTGGAATCATGAGCTTTCGGAGCGTAGCCCCTTCATCAGGTGAGTCACTCACCTGATGAAGGGGCTGCGCTCCGAAAACTCGTCATTCCAAATAAACCTGTTGGACTTTAATCTGGTGTTGTAAGACTTTTTATCATGATCCACGATGACAGTGTCTGAGTATTCTGCCTTCCTAACCCACGGTAGAAGAGACCTATCCACCAGAAAAAAGTCAATCCTGGAATACACCGTAATTACTGGGGAGAAGAATGCAAATTCTTTGTGCCATGGGTGCATAAACCCATGGATCTGCCCTCTGTTAGTATTTTTAATGCTTTTCTAACCTAGAATGCTGCTTTTAATGATTTACTCATCTGTATCCCTGTATCCCTCTGCTCTTCTACTCCTTTCAGTTACTTATTTTCTAAGATTATCTTTCCATTTTTCATACCAATCGCCTCACATTTATTATGTTAAAGTTAATTTGCTATTTAACTGTCCAATCTGCAAGCTTACTAATGTATTATTCTATTTTTCATTCTTTCTCAGTGTTAGCTATGCCCATCTGTGAATATTGATATTGAGCTACTTGTTCCTAAATCCAAATAAGTAATGTAAATTATGAATAATAATGCCAGCACTGATCCTTGTGGAACACTGCTTTTTACCTTCCTCACATCTGAATAACTACTTTGTCCCTTTTTTATGCTTTCTATTGTTTTGAGCCAATTTGATAAATATATAGCTATTAGTCTCCTAACTCTAAGTGCCATGAGCCTACCATGTGGTCCCCTATCATAGAATCTACGGCACGGAGACAGGCCCTTCGGCCCTAACTGGTCCATGCCAACCAAAAAGCCCATCTCAGTTAACCCCATTTGCCTAAAGAATCATAGAATCTGCAAGCGGCTTGTGAAAAGTCAAGTCGTATGGCTTCAACTGCATTACCCAGGTTTATTTCTGCTCATCAGGTGAGTTAAGACTTCCATAACACATGAAGACTTATTATCTCTATCTATAGATTATCATTTATCAGTTATTTATTTTTTTTAAAAATAATTTTTATTGAAATTTTTACAAAATATAAACATCTTAACTCTATTAACAAACACCCGCGGTAACACCCCATGAACAATACCCCCCCAGCTTCAAGAGCAACTTCAAACAAAAGGAAAGAACAAAAAAAAACAAAAAACAAAACAAAAAGAGCACCCAGACAACGAAAGGGAAAGAGATAGCACCCTCCACAAACCCATGTGCACAGTTCTCCCTCCCCCCAATCCTTACCCCCCCCCCCCCCCCCCCCCCCCCCCCCTCCCAGGTTGCTGCTGCTGTCGGCCTATTTCCCTACCGTTCCGCCAGGAAGTCCAGAAAAGGCTGCCACCGCCTGAAAAACCCTTGTACTGATCCCCTCAGGGCAAATTTCACCCCCTCCAATTTAATGAACCCCGCCAAATAAGAGATCCAGGCCTCCACGCTTGGGGGCCTCGCATCCTTCCATTGGAGCAAGATCCTCCGCCGGGCTACTAGGGACGCGAAGGCCAGAACACCGGCCTCTATCGCCTCCTGCACTCCCGGCTCCACTGCAACCCCAAAAATTGGGAGTCCCCAGCCTGATTCGACCCTGGATCTCACCACCCTCGACACCGTCCTTGCTACCCCCTTCCAAAACTCCCCCAATGCTGGGCATGCCCAAAACATATGGGCGTGGTTCGCTGGACTCCCTGAGCACCTAGCACACCTGTCCTCTCCCCCGAAAAACCTGCTCATCCTCGACCCAGTCATGTGGGCCCTATGCAGCACCTTGAACTGTATGAGGCTAAGCCTCGCACAGGAAGAGGAGGAATTCACACTCTCAAGGGCATCTGCCCACGTCCCCTCCTCAATCTCCTGACCCAGCTCCTCTTCCCATTTACCCTTCAGTTCCTCCACCGAAGCCTCGTCTACCTCCTGCATTACCCGGTATATGTCCGAAATCCTCCCTCCTCCGACCCACACCCCCGAGAGCACCCTGTCCCGTACCTCCCGTGGGGGCAACAAGGGGAACCCCTCCATCTGCCGCCTGGCAAACGCCCTAACCTGCATGTACCAAAACATGTTCCCCAGGGGAGCCCAAACTTCCCCTCTAACTCCCCCAAACTCGCGAACCTCCCCTCCACAAACAGGTCCCGCAACCTCCTAACCCCTGCCCTGTGGCAGCCCAGAAATCCACCATCAATGCTCCCTGGGACAAACCGATGGTTCCCCCATATCGGGGCCTCCATCGAGCCCCCCATTTCTCCCCTGTGCCGTCTCCATTGCCCCCAAATTTTGAGGGTAGCCGCCACCACCGAGCTTGTGGTATACCTCGTTGGAGGGAGCGGCAACGGCGCCGTTACTAGCGCCTCCAAGCTCATGCCCACACAAGACGCCACCTCCATCCTCTTCCATACTGCCCCTTCCTCGTCCATTACCCACTTACGCACCATCGCTGCGTTGGCAGCCCAATAGTACCCACAGAGGTTGGGCAACGCCAGCCCCCCCCCCCCCCCCCCCCCCCATCCCTGCCTCGTTCCAGGAAAACTCTTCGAACCCTCGGAGTCCCATGCGCCTACACAGATCGCGTGATATTCCTGTTGACCCTCCTAAAAAAGGCCTTCGGGATAAGGATGGGGAGGCACTGGAACAGGAACAAAAACCTCGGGAAGCACCGTCATCTTAACGGACTGCACCCTCCCCGCCAGTGACAGCGGTAACATATCCCACCTCTTAAACTCCTCCTCCATCTGCTCCACCAACCTTGTGAGGTTGAGCTTGTGCAGGGCCCCCCAGCTCCCCGCCACCTGGACCCCTAAGTACCTGAAGCTCTTCCCTGCCTGCTTCAATGGGAGCCTACCAATCCTCTCCTCTGATCCCCCGGATGCATCACAAACACCTCACTCTTGCCCAGGTTCAACTTATACCCCGAGAAACCCCCGAATTCCTTAAGAATCCTCATCACCTCCGGCATCCCCCCCCCACCGGGTCCGCCACATACAGCAACAGGTCGTCCGCGTACAGCGACACTCTATGCTCCTCCCCACCCCGCACCAGGCCCCTCCAGTTCCCTGACTCACTCAATGCCATGGCCAGGGGCTCAATCGCCAACGCGAAGAGCAAGGGGGACAGGGGGCACCCCTGTCTCGTCCCCCGGTACAGCCGAAAGTACTCCGACCTCCTCCTATTTGTGGCTACACTCGCCATCGGGGCCTCGTAGAGCAGCCTCACCCACCGGATAAACCCCTCCCCAAACCCAAACCTCTCCAACACCTCCCACAAATACTCCCACTCAACCCTATCAAAGGCCTTCTCTGCATCTAATGTCACCACTATCTCCGCCTCCCCTTCCACAGCCGGCATCATAATGACGTTGAGGAGCCTTTGTACGTTTGTGTTCAGCTGCCTTCCCTTTACAAACCCTGTCTGGTCCTCATGAATGACCCCAGGCACACAATCCTCTATTCTAGTGGCCAGGATCTTTGCCAGCAGCTTAGCGTCGGCGTTCAGCAACGAAATCGGCCTATATGATCCACACTGCAGAGGGTCCTTGTCCCGCTTCAGGATCAAGGAAATCAGCGCCCGTGACATAGTTGGGGACATAGCCCCCCCATCCCTTGCCTTGTTAAAGGTTCGGACCAACAGGGGGCCCCAACAGGTCCAAATACTTTTTATAGAATTCCGCCGGAAGCCCGTCCGGCCCCGGCGCCTCCCCGACTGCATGCTCCCTATCCCTTTGACCACCTCCTCCAGCTCAATCGGCGCCCCTAGTCCCTCCACCTGCTCCTCTTCCACCCTCGGGAATCGCAGCTTGTCCAAGAAGCACCCCATTGCACCCCCTCCACCGGGGGTTCAGACCGGTACAATTCCCCATAGAAGTCCCTGAAGACCCCATTGACATCTACTCCCCTCCGCACCACCTTACCAGCGCTATCCCTCACTCCCCCAATCTCCCTGGCCGCGTCTCGCTTCCGGAGCTGGTGCGCCAACATCCTGCTCGCCTTCTCCCCGTGTTCATACACCGCCCCCTGTGCTTTCCTCCATTGAGCTTCCGCCTTTATGGTCGTCAGTAGGTCAAATCTGGCCTGAAGGCTACGCCTCTCCCCCAGCAATCCCTCCTCTGGGGCCACCGCATATCTCCTATCCACCTGCACCATCTCCCCTATCAGTCTCTCCCTCTCCCTCTGCTCCCCCCTCTCCCTATGGGTTCGGATGGAGATCAATTCCCCCCTCATCACCGCCTTCAATGCCTCCCAGACCGTCCCTACTCGAACCTCCCCGTTATCATTGGCCTCGAGGTACCACTCGATACACATCCGAACCCTCCCGGCCACCTCCTCATCTGCCAGCAGCCCCACCTCCATGCGCCAGAGCGGACGTTGGTCCCTCTCTTCCCCCAGCCCGAGGTCCATCCAGTGCGGGGCATGATCCGAAATGGCAATGGCGGAGTATTCCACTTCCTCCACCCTCGACACCAGCCCCCTGCTCAGGACAAAAAAAATCAATTCTCGAGTAGGCCTTATGTACATGGGAGAAAAACGAGTATTCCCTGGTCCTTGGCCTCACAAACCTCCAAGGGTCCACCCCCCCATCTAGTCCATGAATCCCCTCAGCACCTTACCCGCCGCCGACCTCCTACCCGTCCGGGACTTGCATCGATCCAATGGGGGACCCCCCCCCCCCCCCCCCCCCCCCCCCAACCACCACCACCACCACAATGATCAGGCCCCCCGCCTCCACCAGGTCCGGAAAACGGCCCAACAAATGCCGCATAAACCCTGCATCGTCCCAATTTGGGGCATAGACATTCACCAACTCCACCTGCTCCCCCTGCAGCTTGCCACTCACCATCACGAACCTCCCGCCACTGTAAGCCACCACCTTCAACGCCTCAAATGACACCTTCTTCCCCACCAGGATTGCCACCCCCTTACTCTTCTCATCCAGCCCTGAGTGGAATACCTGGCCCACCCACCCCTTTCTCAGCCGGACCTGGTCCACCACTCTCAGATGTGTCTCCTGGAGCATGGCCACATCCGCCTTCAGTCCCTTCAGGTGCGCAAATACTCAGGCCCATTTGACCGGCCCATTCAGCCCCCTCACATTCCAAGTTATCAGCCGGATCCGAGGGCTCCCCGCCCCCTTCCCCTGCCGATTAGCCATACCCCATCCCTTGCCCACCCCCGGCCAGCGTCCCACGCTCTGCCCGTTTCCCACGGCGGCAACTGAACCCGTCCACCTGACCCCTGCTTAAAAACCCATATAGAAAAAACCGCACGGCATCACCCCACCCATCCTAAAGCCACCCCACATCTTGCACTAAACCAAGCAAATACAAATACAGTATAAATAAATACAGTATTATACAGCATCCCCCATCAGGGTGACCCTCAGTTTGAGTCCAGCTTCTCGGCTTGCACAAAGGCCCACGCCTCCTCCGGGGACTCAAAATAATGGTGCCGATCCTTATAGGTGACCCACAGACGCACCGGCTGCAACATTCCAAACTTCACCCTCCGTCTGTGTAGCACCGCCTTCGTCCGGTTAAACCCGGCCCTCCGCCTCGCCACTTCCGCACTCCAGTCCTGGAAGATCCGCACCTCCGTGTTCTCCCATTTGCTGCTCTGCCCCTTCTTGGCCCACTGGAGCACACACTCACGATCCACGAACCGGTGGAACCATACCAACACCGCCCGTGGCGGCTCGTTTGGCTTGGGCCTCCTAGCCAGAATTCTGTGGGCCCCCTCCAACTCCAGGGGCCCCTGGAAGGACACAGCCCCCATCAGCGAATTTTGCATCATCACCACATAGGCCGCTAGGTCCGACCCCCCCAGCCCCTCCGTGAGGCCCAGGATCCGCAAATTCTTCCTCCTCGACCGGTTGTCCAGCTCCTCGAACCGCTCCTGCCATCTTTTATGGAGCGCCTCGTGCATCTCCACCTTCCCCGCCACGGCCGCGACCTCGTCCTCCCTTTCGGAGGCCTGCTGCTGCAGCTCCCGGATCGCAGCCCGCTGGGCTGTCTGGGTCTCCATCAGTTCCCTGTTGGTTACCTTGATGGACTCCAGCAGCTCCAACTTCAGCTCCTGGAAGCAGCGCAGCAGAATCGTCTGCTGCTCCTGGACCCACTTACTCAGCTCCTCGAGGCCTTTGCCGGCCGCCATTTTGTTTTTCCGCCCCCCGATTTTTCCTAGGTGTTTCCGACGGTATTCTCGCTGTCCCACTCCTGGTCCGGACCATGGGACCGTTGGGGTCGACTCCTGGGCTCTTCCCCCGTTGGGATTCACCGCCTCAGCTCCGTTGGGGGCCCTGAAAAGAGCCCCAAAGTCCGTTATTCGCGTGAGCGGCCGAATGTGCGGCTCAACTGCGCATCGCCGCCACCGGAAGTCCATTTATCAGTTATTTTAGTATAGATTTGAGCCTCATTTGCTATCGCTGGCACTAAACTGACTGTCTTATAATTCCCAAGTTTAATTCTGTTTCCACGAGATTACGCATTTTCCTTTGGAATATATGTAGTTTGTCCCTGAGATTTTCTGCATCTTGTGGCCTGAATGACCATGCAGGTCATCACCATGATCATGTCTGAATTTCTCCAAGGAAAGGATTGCTACATTGCCACCTGGTGGACATATTTATACATTATTCTGATATTTGATAGATTGATTGAGTTCTATAACAAACATTAAGTGAGATGCTATTAAAGGTAATTGCGATGATTTGCTTGAAGTGATGCTCACTCCATTGCCAAAATTTAATTGGAAGTACTGTAAAACTTTAGGTCTGAGAAAGTTGTCAGCCAATGAGCCACAGAACATGACTCTGACACTAAGATAGAAGCAGAATACCGTGGATGCTGGAGGTCGGTAATAAAACCAGAACGTGCTGAAAAAAATTCAGCAGGTATGGCAGAATCTGAGACGTTTCTAGTCCAACATGACTCTTCGGAGAAGAATTCATATTGTTGAAGGATCACATTAGACTCGAAACGCTAACTCTGTTTCTCTTTTCACAGACGCTGCCAGACGTGCTGAATTTTTCCAACACTTTGTTTTTTTCCCTCTGACAGTGCTCGTCACTCTTGACAGTTTACAGACTGTAGTGTGAGGAAACTTGAGACTGGGGCCAAAGTCAAGAGAATTGAGCTAGATTTCTAGAGTTAAAAGGTTGGAAACTCTCTTGTGTTCCAGTCTGATGTGGAACCGGGGGTGAGTGTGGTAGAGAGCTTGGTGGGAACATGGGCTCAATGACTGTCTTGGTCTCAAGATGGAGAATGAAGGACAGCAGGAATAATTATACCCCACATGGAGATTCTAACGTCATTTGTGAAATACTGTCTGTGTAATTGGAAACGATCCATGTGTTTACTTGTGCGTCTGTTTGCTTTATAGGTGGTCCAAACATGTGGGCTATCACCTCTGATGAACGAGTCAAACATGACCAGCAATTTATAAGTCTTAAACCGCTTGGAGGGTTACTTTCAGGTATGTGTCCAATCGAACTTTGAGAGTACATCAGTGTTTCAAAATAAAACATGTGAGTTAGCATGCTTTTTATATGGCTGTCCTAGACTGCTGATTGCTATGCTATAGGTCTTGTATTGAGTCAATGTGTTTTTCCCATTATCCTAACGTAGAATCTATGTTATAACTGCACTTAAAAGAGTGCATTCAAGTACAAATCAGTGACTCCGATTTTACAGTTGTAATGATGGAAAGACATTATTTTTAACCATTAATCTATGAAACTGACAGCAACTCTTAGCATCAGCACATATGCCCTTAAATGTGAATATTCATAAGTTGCTGTCAGTGATCTCCTGCTGCTTGACGGAATGCACAGTTTAAATCTCTCGGAGGCAATCTTTAGATATCAGTGAACCAACAAGAACTCCCTCGTTTGTGCTGTAATGTTACTCTTGAAACCCTGCCAAGAGGTTACACCTTGTTATTGAGGTGGAATTGAGATTGGAATGCCCTAATGCGTCATAACTATGACTGAAAGACTGCTCTGTCCCTGAGAAACTAATGTTACAGTTGTGTAAATTTCATTATGATAAAAGTTCCATACATTTTTAAAAATCCAATAGAAATTATTTCTTAAGCATTATTTATGATATTTTAGCTTCTCGTGGGTATTTCCCAATCTTTATTTCTTGCTTTGAAAAATTTATAAAAATGTAATGCTGTTCGTGAGAATTCTTGAATGTAATTAGCTGCTTCCCCGGCTTGATTATGTCACTTTTCCTGACTGCCAGAGATCCGTTAACTTGACACCAGAGTTAAATTGGTGGCGGAAAATCTAGTCCACTGAGATCATTAGATCTTTGCGGACAGCTTTCTTTGAGGTCAACTGACCAGAAAATTCAGATCAGCAGGGCAGAATTTATGTGAGAACATCTCGAGGAGGTATTTCACACTAGTTGTAGTATAACTACAACCAACTTCGATGAAAACATTTAAACTTTGAAATTGAAGTTTGAAAGGCATTTTAAATGGCTAATTGGACTAGTATTAATTCATTGAAAGGCTGTCAGATTAATACTCAAATACTGGGACAGAGAATTTTGTGCAAGCATTTATAAAGAGCACAGTATAATATGGTGCACTGATCTCAGTAGATTCTAGTGATAATTTGGTAGAAGAAGAGTAACTGTAGATTAACTATTAATCTTTTGTCATTCTGTAAATGCATCAGTCAGTAATTGATTACTCTCAATCTTTTGAAAATGTTTCATATAATCCAGTAGATACTAACAGCTTTTAAATGATTATTTTTCCTCTTCTTTATGTACCAGTATATATATTTGTCACTCTGAATCTTTAGCTCAACCATGTTAAAATGTTTTAAATTTGAGGACCCAATTTGATTCTCTTTTTTTCCTTGGGGTATAGTTTTTATTCATCAGTGCAATACCGCTTAACGATTCCAGCGTATCACTGTCAACCATTTTTATTTCAGAGGTCTCTTTTTGTTTTAAAAGTAATAGTTTGGACCACGCAGTTTCAAATAAATAATAATTCATTCCTACATCTCAGCAGAGTAGGACTCCTATCTTTCAAGCTCCAGTCATTTAAAATTCAATATGTAAGCATTACCAATTTATTAATTTTTCACAACTTCTCCACCACTCCATTCTAATGTGGGAATAGCCCATTGCACACATTTCTTCATTTAAAAAAAACAGTGAATGGGCTACCAACTGTATCCATATTAGGCTTTTGCTGTAGTGCTTGTTCAGATTTTTAAACATTATTTTATGGAATGTGAGTGTTGCTGGCTCGGCCAGCATTTGTTGCCCATTCCTAATTGCTCCAGAGAAGGTGGTGGTGAGCCGTCGCCTTGAACTGCTGCAGTCCATCTGGTGGAAGTACAGTCACACTGCTGCTGTGAAGGGAGTTCTAGAGTTTTGATCCTGCGAATAGTGAAGGAGTGGGGATATAGTTCCAAGTCAGAATGGTGTGTAGCTTGGAAGGGAACTTGCATGTGGTAATGTTGCCACACGTTGCTGCTTTGCCCTTCGAGGTGGTGGAAGCCATGGAATTGGAAGGTGCTGTTGAAGTATCTTGGTGAGTTGCTGCGCTGCTTCTTGTATGCTGTACTGCTGAATACTGTATATTGCTGCCACTTGGTACAGGCAGCACGGTAGCATTGTGGATAGTACAATTGCTTCACAGCTCCAGGGTCCCAGGTTCGATTCCGGCTTGGGTCACTATCTGTGCGGAGTCTGCACATCCTCCCCTTGTGTGCGTGGGTTTCCTCCGGGTGCTCCGGTTTCCTCCCACAGTCCAAAGATGTGCAGGTTAGGTGGATTGGCCATGATAAATTGCCCTTAGTGTCCAAAATTGCCCTTAGTTAGGGCACCTTAGGGTGGGGTTACTGGGTTATGGGGATAGGGTGGAGGTGTTGACCTTGGGTAGGGTGCTCTTTCCAAGAGCCGGTGCAGACTATATGGGCCGAATGGCCTCCTTCTGCACTGTAAATTCTATGATTTATGATGGTTGAGATGCTGATCAAACAGGCTGCTTTATCTTGGATGGTGTTAATCATCTTGAATGCTGTTGGAACCTCACATCAGTCTGGAGCAGGCAAGTGAAGAATGTTTCATCTGATGTTTCTTTGCTGATGGTGGACAGACTTTTGGGAGACAGGAGGTGTGTTATTTGCCTCACAATTTCCAGCCCCTTGACCTGCTCTTGTAGCCACAGTATTTATATGGCTGCTCCAGTTCAGTTTCACATCAATAGTAACCTCCAGGATATTGAGAGCGGAGGATTCGACTATTCAGTCGTAATGTCATTGAATGTCAAAGGGAGGTGGTTAGATTCTCATTTGTTTGAGATGGTCATTACCTGGCACTTGCGTGGCACAAATGTTACTTGCCACTTATCAACCCAAGTCTGAATGTTGCCCAGGTCTTGGTTCACAGTCCAAAACACAGTCCAGAACAACATCTCATCTTCCGGGTAGGCACACTACAGCCTTCCATCGAATTCAGCCACTTCAGACCCATTTGTTTTCATCCTATTTCATTTTAACTGTCTTTTATCATTCCTTTCTCTCTTCTCTTTCTTTATATATTTTAACCCCCCCATCCTTTCCACCTTTCCTTACCCTTTCTCCCCTTTGCTTCCCCCTTCCCCTCCCCCCACATCTACATCTGTCGCAGTTTACCCTCTGATGTTAGTTTCTCTGCAGTTTCGCTTTTCACACCTTTGGTTCTCTCTGGGGACTGCCATTAGCACTCTTTCCCTGTGCTTTCTGTGGCTATTAGCACCCCGTTTCCCTGGGTTTCTGTGGCGATGACTCATCTTTCATTCTCACTCCACAGTATAAATATTTCCCACTTTCCCTGTCTTATAGCTTTGACAAAGGGTCATCTGGACTCAAAATGCTGGCTCTTTTCTCTCCCGACCGCTGCCAGATCTGCTGAGATTTTCCAGCATTTTCTCTCTGGGATCTGCAGTCATTTTCTTTAATCTTGGTTCACAGTGGCAGGAACTGTTTCAGTATTTATAGAGTTGACTAGTGCTGAGTACTTAGCACTCATCAGCAAACATCCTCATTTCTGATCTTATGATGGAAGGAAGGTCATTGATGAAGCAGCTTAAAGATGGTTGAGCTGAGGACACTATCATGAGGTCGTCCTGCAAATATGTACTAGGACTGAGATGATTGGCCTCCAGCCACCAAACCATCTTTGTGCTAGGCATGACTTCAAACAGGGGAGTGTTTCTACCCGATTGCTATTTGCTGCAACTTTGCCAGGGCTCCTTAATGTCACACTCGGTCGAATGCAGCCCTGGTATCAAGGGTGGTAACTCTCGCCTCCTTCAATTCTTGAGTTCAGCTGTTATGTCCATGTTTGTACCAAGGCTGGAATGAGTTCAGGTGCTTAGTAGCACTGGTGGAACCCAAGCTGAGCATCAGTGAGGTTATTGCTGTATAAATGCTGCTTGATTACACTATTGACATTATCACCTTGCTGATGATTGCGAGGATTGGATTTTGATTTATTGTCGCGTGTACCGAGGTACAGTGGAAAATATTGTTCTGCATACATGAAGAAATATAGGATATACATAAATACCAGGACCTGGGTGCGTAGTTGGTTCAGCTGGATAAAGGCGGCCCTCTTTAAGAAGGGGGTGAAATTTTGTGTTTTGTACCCTGCCTGCTTGTGGGTGACACATCAGAAACAGGAGTTTTATTTTGACATGCCAGAGGAGGTGATGGGTTGATTCGTGGGTGGTTCAGGGGGAGGCCCAATGGCCGTAGTGGAGGTTAGTTGTTGGGCTGGTGGCAGATGAGGGGCTGTGCGAGCGGGTGCTGCTATTTTTATTTCAATTTGGGCACACGGAGAGGGTGAAGCGGGAGGAGAGGGCAAGACTGGTAGATGAGATTTTGAGATGGACAGAAGGTACATGGTGGCGTCAAAGGAGAGGTTGCCGAAGGTGAGGCAGAGGCTCCAGATGGAGTTTGGGTTAGTGTCTGCGGGAGAGGTGGTGCGGCAGTTGCAGAGGGGCTGTGCATGAATATGGGGAGAAGGCAAGGAGGATGTTGGCCCATCAGTTGAGAAAGCAAGCATCGGCAAGGGAGATTGGTCGAGTGAACAGCGAGAGGGGTAATGTGGTAATGGACCTGGAAGGGGTAAATGGGTCATTTGAGGCCGACGGGGCAAGAGAAGATGCGGCGGTTCCTGGATGGGTTAGAGTTTCCCAAGCTGGACGGGGAGTGGGTTCAGGGCCTGAGGGCCCCAGTTGAGCTGAGGGTGGTGATGAATGGCATGGGTGCGATGCAGGCAGGGAAGGCCCGGGGCCGGATGGGTTCCCAGTTGTGTTTTATAAAAGGTTTGGAGCTGGGGCCATTGCTGGTGAGGACGTATAATGAGGCGAGGGAGAGGGCGAACGAAGTCCACCCTACAGTGTTGCAGGCTTCAAAAAGGATAAGGACCCGGAGCAGCGTGGGTCATACCGCCTGATACCATGATTGAATGTTTATGCCAAGCCATTGGCAAAGGTGCTTGCACCACGGATTAAAAACTCTATGACGGGGGTGATAGGGGAGAACCAGGAGCGTTTTGTGAAAGGAAGGCAGTTGTCGGTGAATGTGCAGAGGTTACTTAACGTAATTATGATCCCCTTGGAGGGGCAGGAGGTAGAGATAGTGGTGGCGTTGGACGCGGAGAAGCCTTTTGATTGGGTGGAGTGGGCATATTTGTTTGAGGTGCTGGGGGGGGGGGGTTTGTGGATTGGGTCCGGCTGCTGTACAAGGCGCCAGCGGTGAGTGTGCGGACGCACCAAGTGGGTTCAGGTTACTTTGGGCTGCATAATGGGACGAGGCAGTGGTGCCCGCTCACACCGATGCTTTTCACCGTGGCGATAGAATCATTGGCAATTGTGCTTTGGGCATCGAGGGATTGGAAAGGGATTAATCGGAGAGGGTGCTGAGCATAGGGTTTGGCTATATGCGGATGACTTGTTATATATTTCGGACCCGAAGGGCAGCATTGGGGGATTTTGGGGATATAGGGGAATTTGGTTGCTTTTCAGGATATAAATTGAACATGGGAAAGAGTGAGGTTTTCCCAATCAATGCCAGAGGTCGGGAAAGGAGATTACTGGAGTTGCCAATTAGGGTGGTGGGGACAAGTTTCAGGTACTCAGGGATTCAAGTGGAGCTGGGCCTAACTGCTTAGATTGAACTTGGCTTGATTGGTGGAGGGGATGAAGGCAGATTTTTAAGAGGCGATGTTTTGCCGCTGTCACTGGCTGGGTGGGTGCAGACAATGAAAATGACGAAGCTGCCTACGTTTCTGTTCATCTTCCAGAACGTCCTTAGCTTTTTCACAGAGTCTTTTTTTTGTTTAGGAAACCCCATGGGTTGATCTTGGGGTTTGAGTAGGCAGGGAATTCCTGAGGTTGGAGAAGGTTAAGTTCATTCTGCAGGGGTCGGTAGAGGGGTTAGCCCAGAAGTACAAGGAGAATTGAGGGGAAGGTGGCGGGTGTTGGTGTTAGGTGGGTTGGAGGGTTGTGGTTGTTTATTGGGTTGATGTGTTCTTTTGATATTCTGTTTATATTAGTTAAATGCCTTGAATAAAAATATTTAAAAAGAAACTCAAAAAGCACTTGGTTATTAACCTATGATGTGAAAATAAAGAGTTATGCGGGCTCTGTAATTTATGATAAGTGGACATAACATTTTTAAAAATAAATTTAGAGTACCCAATTATTATTTTCCCAATTCAGGGGCAATTTAGCGTGGCCAATCCACCGACCCTGTATCTTTGGGTTGTGAGGGTGAAACCCATGCAGACACTGGGAGAACGTGCAAACTCCACACAGACAGCGACCCGGGACAGGGATCAAACCCTGGTCCTGTTGCACGTTTTGATATGGGTGCAAAACGCGTTTATTGGGGTGTATTAACTTGCCTCTGTTAAAGGCCGTGTGCTTAACACCACTAGGCTCTGTCTATGTATCTTTCAGCTCAGGAGTCGCCAGTTGCCGTATAGACAACTCACAAAATATCTCAAGGTCAGGTTCAAAGTAATAAAACGATACACCGATTAGTAAGTTCCAAACGATCAATATTTATTATACAATTATAATAAATACGCATGCACACACTAAGGGACTAAGCTATGACTAAACTAAGCAAACAGAATACTTAACTACACAGGAACAGGCAAGGTCAGGGAGCGAGGCCTTCGTCCCGGTCTTGGTCTGCAACCTTCAGAAAGCGTGCTGGTCACTGGGGGTCTAGCGGGCTTGGTTCGCGTAGCGAGCGTCGTATTGGCACTTACGGTTCGGCGGCTGGTGCTCAACGGCTGGAGTCAGGATACACGTTGGAGTTCTTGGTCAAAGCTGGAGCACGAAACAACAGACAGGACCATGTGTGGGGGTCTATTTTTATAGGGGTCCCCAATGTCCTTCCCTTTTTCTGGGCGGGCTTTACCTTTAGGTATCGATTGGATCGCTTCCAATCGATATCTTTTGAATTCCTCCAATGTGAGGGTCTTTCTCGATGGTGGGGGCGGTTTCTATAGTGGATACTTCTGGTGCCGCTCTGTCTGGACATCCACTTAAAGTATCTTATTCAAACCCAAATGTTGCCATTGTGTGTGCCTAGATCTGGACTGCCTCATTAGTATGTAAAACGTTCTGCCATTATCACCTTTGGTTGGAGATCTTCCACCTGGCCAGAAACTGGTTTTGCTGCTTGCAAAATGCTAATGAGTGTTTGCAGGCTGTTTGCCTTGGCTAAACTGTTTTTCCCTGTAGTCTTAGCGATTCTCCATTTTGTTTGGTTCAGTGTCCATTTTAGGTGGCTACAGTGAGGTATTCCTCGGCGCTGTGAGGTAGCAGTGCTAACCACTGTGCCACCATCCCGCCCTAGGTGTATGCAACATTTCTTCATGTTTATTGGCTTGAAAAACATCAATACACAATATCATAAAGGTAAAAATCGAATGTTGATGGTAGAAAATAGATGCAGTGTTTGTATGAGTCGAGGGGCAACTTCTGTAAAATACTGAATATTTGCATTAAGAAAACTTTCTGGTACATTTTAACTCCATTTATATCTCAAAATTTCAAACCTCTCTCCTTCCCTCCATTCTACCTGGAACTCTTCGTGCCCCTTACCAGCTCGCTTACAGATCTATAGAAAAGAATAGTTGGACCATGTTGGAGTAGAGCATGCAGTTTAGATGCATGCAGTTTAGATGGAATAGAGCATGCAGTTTGGAATGTAACATTCTCTAAGAAAACAGCATTGCTGAGTGCTTTACACCAACTAAAATACAAAAAGGTGAAGGGCAAAACGGGGATCACTGTTGGGAGATGAAGATGCAGTGTTTAAAGATCATTTTGGAAACTAATGATCAGGTTGCAAAGTAGATAACTATTGGGAAAGTGTTCTGGAGGGTGCAACTAAAGTGGCTGAAAGATCGTTGACCAGTGGTGGACTGATGGAAGCAAAGAACAAACCCACTGTCCAGGAAATTGTACATGTGCAGGCTGGAGAGAGTGTGGTGAGGCCTTGGAGGAAATTAAACACAATGACAAGGATCTTCTCATTGATGAATTGGGGTAGAGAAAAGCCAGTGGAGCTTGGTGAAGATACGTGGTAGGAAGGTGCAGGTTCTGTGCAAGATTATATCTGACTTCTGTTATATGTGGTGACTAGGGGCTTTACACAGTAACTTCATACTTGTGACAATAAAAGATTATTATTATATCATCACAGAGAATGTGATGGTTGTGAAGAGGTTGTTGGAAAAGTAATCCCAGTTTAGTGAAGTTGTATTTTGTGAAAACTAGAAGGCTAGCAAGGAGAACCGGTAGAAAGTCAAGCCAGAGACCAGTGTATCTATCGCAAGGTGAGAGGAATGGACAGCAATGGAGATATTAATCTTCAAGTCAATGCAGCAACAGCCACATGGTGATCCCTCTTGCATGGGATACGATGCATCACTCCACACACATAAGGTTGTGATTGTTTACACATTTTTCTTTCCTAAGATCTTTGTGATGGAGCTATGGTTTCAAAGCGACTTATAAATACCTTCCTTATTATATTCAAATGTGTATATTTTAATGCTTAACAGGTGACCAAGCTCGCAATTTCTTTCTGCAGTCTGGTTTGCCGAAGGTAGTACTGGCTGAAATATGGTGAGTACTGACCTCAGAATATGTCATACTGTTTTTGCAGTGATTTATTTTTTGTATTTTAACTGCTAGCATTGAGACAAGTAAATAAAATGTAAAATTTGTAACCCAACCTGATTCGTTCAAATTGCGACGGGGCTTTATCCTAGTGAAGAGTTTTTCAAATTGGTAACCAAAGAAGTGAATGACACCTCATCTGCCTAACTTCACTTGTGGCAACCACCATTGAAACTAACCAGGCCAACCTGTCCTCTCAGTAAGAACCTTTGCAGCACTCCATTTATTCCATTCATCTTTTTTAAAAAATAAGTTTAGAGTACCTAATTCATTTTTTCCAATTAAGGGGCAATTTAGCGTTGCCAATCCACTTACCCTGCACATCTTTGGGTTGTGGGGGCGAAACCCGCGCAAACACGGGAAGAATGTGCAAACTCCACACGGACAGTGACCCGGAGCCGGGATCGAACCTGGGACCGTGGCGCCGTGTGGCAGCAATGCTAACCACTACACCACCCTGCTGCCCTATTTATTCCACTCATGAAGAAAATATTTGTGGCTCTTGTGTGACTTGGTTGTTGGTCAGTTAGAATTAGAATTAGAACAGTACAGCACAGAACAGGCCCTTCGGCCCTCAATGTTGTGCCGAGCAATGATCACCCTACTCAAACCCACGTATCCACCCTATACCCGTAACCCAACAACCCCCCCCATAACCTTACTTTTTAAGGACACTGAGGGCAATTTAGCATGGCCAATCCACCTAACCCGCACATCTTTGGACTGTGGGAGGAAACCGGAGCACCCGGAGGAAACCCACGCACACACGGGGAGGACGTGCAGACTCCACACAGACAGTGACCCAGCCGGAATCGAACCTGGGACCCTGGAGCTGTGAAGCATTTATGCTAACCACCATGCTACCGTGCTGCCCTAGTTGATGATATTTTTTTCTCGTTGTTTAAACAAAAAAGTTAACTTGCTGTTTGTCTTCGTGTACCTCGTGTTTGTTAAACGTTTACTGGGATATTGCATCAAAACTTCAGTTATAGTGTTATTGTTTTCAATATGTGAACATTGCTCGGGCATCAGGGTTTCAAAACCCGCATGAGACTTACAAAGTGGCCATGATTAAACTCCCCGTGAGCCTTGCTGAATATGACGAGCTGCCCCGTTAAAGGAGGTGGGGAACCCTAAACCATGTCTCGTTAAACTTCTGTATAAAGTCAGCCAGTTTGGGTGCCGACATAGATCGTTATTGTAATAAAACATTATTTCTTTCTACAGTTCAGTGTGGACTCCCTTCGTGGTCTCCTAAACAGGGCCAATATGCTGTGATGTTATTTTAATATTATTCTTGTGTGCTGATCTTTATTTGACATCTCAAATTATTTTTACCATTGCCACTACCAGTGACAGATCTGCATTCACCAGTGCTGAACTCAGTTTTATAGCTCACACTGCTCTCTCCATTTGGAAGGACAAACTTATGATTTTACTGCCTTTTTTTGCCACAATTTAAACAACATAACAATTTCCACAGTAAACATCACTGAAATCCTAATTGAAGCATCAGTATAGATAATAAATCTAACTCCTCCTCCTTGTTCAAATATTTCCATTACTTCACTGCTCTCTACCTCTTCACTTCCTCCAACCCTAATCCTTTCCTCTGCTCCTCCAGACCTGACCTTGTGCATGTTCCCAATTTCTTTCACTTCACCATTGATGGCCATGCCTTCAGTTGTCTGGATCTTGAGCTCTGGAATTCATTGCCTGGGTCTTGAGCTCTGGAATTCCCCTGCTCCATTGCTCCCCTTCTTTTTGTCACTTCTTACCTACCTCTGACTATCTGTACTAATATCTCTATGTACCTTGATGTCAAATTGAAATGAAAAAATTAAAATCGCTTATTGTCACAAGTAGGCTTCAATGAAGTTACTGTGAAAAGCCCCTAGTCGCCACATTCCGGCGCCTGTTCGGTGAGACTGACATGGGAATTGAACCATGCTGCTGGCCTGCCTCGGTCTGCTTTAAAAGCCAGCGATTTAGCCCAGTGTGCTAAACCAGCCGCACAATACTCCTGTGAAGTACTATGAGAGGTTTGTTGCTACGATAAAGGAGCTTTATAAATGTTAGTTGCTGTGGTTAAATAATAGCAAGAAAACAATAAAGTTTGATATAATATTAAATATTAAATCACTCCAGCACATAAAATAGTATTTTACGCATTCTCTTCAAGCTGTATGGAGCATGGTATCGGATATAATTAATCAATGAAATGTACCCCGATTGCTAAATGTTTTGATTTTCTATAGTGAATGACTTGCAAAATCTATGTACGAATCTATTGCATACTTGTTATTCTAACTTATTTTGAAGTGGGCTTTTGCTTGGGGCAATCCTCTTTCTCTTTAGTTGCAGGTACAACATAGCTTGTCTGCTCTCATTCCTAGGGAATATTCCATGCTGTATACTATCGGACAAGCCTCCTGATGTACCTACTTTCTTACTATGTTTTTTTTCTTTTGAAATTTTCTCTTTTAAACCCCTCCAATTCTATACCTGCTTCTCCTTTTTCATTCTTCTTAAAACTTAACATTTCAACCAAACATTTCATCATCTCTTGTTTTTATTCTTTCATTGGGTGTTAGCTTCGTTGACAAGGTCTCATTTGTTGTCCATCCATAATTGCCCTTGAGAAGGTGGTGCGGTAAGCTGCCTTCTGGAACTGTTGCAATCCATCTGGAGTAGATATACACACTGAAGTTAGGAATATCCATATCTGTACTGTTATTTTTGTCAGATTATGGCCCTGTGAAATATTTAGGGATTTTTTTTCCCACATTAAAGAGCTATGTATAAATGCAAGTTGTTTTAGGTGTCTTGTATAGAATCTTTTCACACCATTAAAATCTAATTTCTACTTTGAAAATTGAACTGGTTTTGGGAGATACATGGATTATCAGTGTGATTTCTCACAAGCTAATTGAACGTTTAAGTATTATGTCAATTATATTTCAGTTCTGTGAGTAATGCCCAGAAGCCAGTGAAGTCTCTGCTATATAATTGTAGATTTTGTTTTCCTCTTTCAATATAGGACTCTGGCAGACTTGAACAAAGATGGAAAGATGGACCAACAAGAATTCTCCATAGCTATGAAACTGATCAAGATGACCCTTCAAGGTCACCCAGTGCCCACCACTCTACCACTCATTATGAAACAGCCACCAATCCCTTCACCTTTAAGCTCTGCACGATTTGGTAAATAAAATACTCCAAATAAGAGTAGAACAGATTTTTAAAATATCGTATTTGGTTCCTCATCTAATATTTTAGTGCAGTGTTTTCCCTGTATAAATTGTATTGGCATTAAAAAAAGTACATTTAAGGCAATACATTTCTGTATTTTACTAATTGAGCATCTGGTGCAATGTGTACCGCAAATTGAGACTAAATATAGGCTTCAAGTGAAATGGGGATAGACTTTAAAATGTAAATGAAACAGGCTTGATTCATATCCCATTTTAAAATCTTAAACTCTGCCCTTATTTTGACAATGTATTTAGAATGTTTTTATAATTCAATTGGATGCCAGTAATCAAGAATACTATAGCTTAATGTTTGGTGGTAATGTGTTCTCTCCAAAGATTGCCCAAGTTAGAGAATAAAACCTCAATTATTCTCCAAGGTGTCTCGAATTTTAAATGTACATTGTACAAAATCCAATTGATCCAGACTGATAAATTTCCTCCAGCTTTTTATGTTGGGAAGACCAACCCATTGTCTGCCATCTCAAACTTGAACACCATTCACTCGACAGTAACTCTATCCCTCTCTCTGGTCACTGTTTGTTGCTGAACCAGTCTATTTTCAACCTATATTCCATTTGATCCTGACCTTCCAAACCAAACTCTGTATCATCAAGACCACCTGGTTCAGCCTCTGTACTATCTTTGTCTACAATCCCCTTCCATGCTTTTGTTATCCTCAGAATGGAGAATTGCTACCTTGATGTCGGTAGTCGCCTTATAGGCCACCAAAATCCACTCTCAATAGACACCCATCTTCCACTCCTCTAAAACCCTGAAGCCTTAAAGTGTGTAATTTGATGCAGCTTACCATTACCCCGTGTTCACTAAGTTACCATTACCCCGTGTTCACTAAGTTACCATTACCCCGTGTTCACTAAGTTACCATTACCCCGTGTTCACTAAGTTACCATTACCCCTGTGTTCACTAAGTTACCATTACCCCCGTGTTCACTAAGTTACCATTACCCCTGTGTTCACTAAGTTACCATTACCCCTGTGTTCACTAAGTTACCATTACCCCCGTGTTCACTAAGTTACCATTACCCCCGTGTTCACTAAGTTACCATTACCCCTGTGTTCACTAAGTTACCATTACCCCTGTGTTCACTAAGTTACCATTACCCCTGTGTTCACTAAGTTACCATTACCCCGTGTTCAATAAGTTACCATTACCCCTGTGTTCACTAAGTTACCATTACCCCTGTGTTCACTAAGTTACCATTACCCCGTGTTCACTAAGTTACCATTACCCCCGTGTTCACTAAGTTACCATTACCCCTGTGTTCACTAATAGAACATAGAACATAGAACATAGAACGATACAGCGCAGTACAGGCCCTTCGGCCCTCGATGTTGCACCGACATGGAAAAAAAAAACTAAAGGCCATCTAACCTACACTATGCCCTTATCATCCATATGCTTATCCAATAAATTTTTAAATGCCCTCAATGTTGGCGAGTTCACTACTGTTGCAGGTAGGGCATTCCACGGCGTCACCACTCTTTGCGTAAAAAACCCACCTCTGACCTCTGTCCTATATCTATTACCCCTCAATTTAAGGCTATGTCCCCTCGTGCTAGCCACCTCCATCCGCGGGAGAAGGCTCTCGCTGTCCACCCTATCTAACCCTCTGATCATTTTGTATGCCTCTATTAAGTCACCTCTTAACCTTCTTCTCTCTAACGAAAACAACCTCAAGTCCATCAGCCTTTCCTCATAAGATTTTCCCTCCATACCAGGCAACATCCTGGTAAATCTCCTCTGCACCCGTTCCAAAGCTTCCACGTCCTTCCTATAATGAGGCGACCAGAACTGTACGCAATACTCCAAATGCGGCCGTACCAGCGTTTGGTACAGCTGCATCATGACCTCATGGCTCCGGAACTCAATCCCTCTACCAATAAAGGCCAACACACCATAGGCCTTCTTCACAACCCTATCAACCTGGGTGGCAACTTTCAGGGATCTATGTACATGGACACCGAGATCCCTCTGCTCATCCACACTACCAAGAATTTTACCATTAGCCAAATATTCCGCATTCCTGTTATTCTTTCCAAAGTGAATCACCTCACACTTCTCCACATTAAACTCCATTTGCCACCTCTCAGCCCAGCTCTGCAGCTTATCTATGTCCCTCTGTAACCTGCAACATCCTTCCGCACTGTCTACAACTCCACCGACTTTAGTGTCGTCTGCAAATTTACTCACCCATCCTTCTGCGCCCTCCTCTAGGTCATTTATAAAAATGACAAACAGCAACGGCCCCAGAACAGATCCTTGTGGTACGCCACTCGTAACTGAACTCCATTCTGAACATTTCCCATCAACTACCACTCTCTGTCTTCTTTCAACTAGCCAATTTCTGATCCACATCTCTAAATCACCCTCAATCCCCAGCCTCCGTATTTTCTGCAATAGCCGACCGTGGGGAACCTTATCAAACGCTTTACTGAAATCCATATACACCACATCAACTGCTCTACCCTCGTCTACCTGTTCAGTCACCTTCTCAAAGAACTCGATAAGGTTTGTGAGGCATGACCTACCCTTCACAAAACCATGCTGACTATTCCTAATCATATTATTCCTATCTAGATGATTATAAATCGTATCTTTTATAATCCTCTCCAAGACTTTACCCACCACAGACGTTAGGCTCACCGGCCTATAGTTACCGGGGTTATCTCTACTCCCCTTCTTGAACAAAGGGACCACATTTGCTATCCTCCAGTCCTCTGGCACTATTCCTGTAGCCAATGATGACCTAAAAATCAAAGCCAAAGGCTCAGCAATCTCTTCCCTGGCTTCCCAGAGAATCCTAGGATAAATCCCATCCGGCCCCGGGGACTTATCTATTTTCACCTTGTCCAGAATTGCCAACACTTCTTCCCTACGCACCTCAATGCCATCTATTCTAATAGCCTGGGTCTCAGCATTCTCCTCCACAATATTATCTTTTTCTTGAGTGAATACTGATGAAAAGTATTCATTTAGTATCTCGCTTATCTCCTCAGCCTCCACACACAACTTCCCACCACTGTCCTTGACTGGCCCTACTCTTACCCTAGTCATTCTTTTATTCCTGACATACCTATAGAAAGCTTTTGGGTTTTCCTTGATCCTACCTGCCAAAGACTTCTCATGTCCCCTCCTTGCTCGTCTCAGCTCTCTCTTTAGATCCTTCCTCGCTTCCTTGTAACTATCAAGCGCCCCAACTGAAACTTCACGCCTCATCTTCACATAGGCCTCCTTCTTCCTCTTAACAAGAGATTCCACTTCTTTGGTAAACCACGGTTCCCTCGCTCGACCCCTTCCTCCCTGCCTGACTGGTACGTACTTATCAAGAACATGCAATAGCTGTTCCTTGAACAAGCTCCACATATCCAGTGTGCCCAACCCTTGCAGCCTACTTCTCCAACCAACACATCCTAAGTCATGTCTAATGGCATCATAATTGCCCTTCCCCCAGCTATAACTCTTGTTCTGCGGGGTATACTTATCCCTTTCCATCACTAACGTAAAGGTCACCGAATTGTGGTCACTGTCTCCAAAGTGTTCACCTACCTCCAGATCTAACACCTGGCCTGGTTCATTACCCAAAACCAAATCCAAAGTGGCCTCACCTCTTGTTGGCCTGTCAACATATTGTGTCAGAAAACCCTCCTGCACACATTGTACAAAGAACGACCCATCCAATGTACTCGAACTATATCTTTTCCAGTCAATATTAGGAAAGTTAAAGTCTCCCATAACAACTACCCTGTTACTTTCGCTCTTTTCCAGAATCATCTTCGCCATCCTTTCCTCTACATCTCTAGAACTATTAGGTGGCCTATAGAAAACTCCCAACAGGGTGACCTCTCCTTTCCTGTTTCTAACCTCAGCCCATACTACCTCGGAAGAAGAGTCCCCATCTTGCATCCTTTCTACCACCGTAATACTGTCCTTGACTAGCAGCGCCACACCTCCCCCTCTTTTGCCCCCTTCTCTTACCTTACTAAAGCACCTAAACCCCGGAACCTGCAACAACCATTCCTGTCCCTGCTCTATCCATGTCTCTGAAATGGCCACAACATCGAAGTCCCAGGTACCAACCCATGCTGCCAGTTCCCCTACCTTATTTCGTATACTCCTGGCATTGAAATAGACACACTTCAAACCACAGACCTGAACACTGCCGCCCTCCTGCGAAGTCAAAACTGTGCTCCTGACCTCTCTACTCTCAATCTCTCGCACCCCAAAACTACAATCCAGGTTCCCATGCCCCTGCTGAATTAGTTTAAACCCCCCCAAAGAGTACTAACAAATCTCCCCCCCAGGATATTGGTGCCCCTCAGGTTCAGATGTAGACCATCCTGTCTATAGAGGTCCCACCTTCCCCAGAAAGAGCCCCAGTTATCCAGAAATCTGAATCCCTCCCGCTAAGTTACCATTACCCCTGTGTTCACTAAGTTACCATTACCCCCGTGTTCACTAAGTTACCATTACCCCCGTGTTCACTAAGTTACCATTACCCCCGTGTTCACTAAGTTACCATTACCCCTGTGTTCACTAAGTTACCATTACCCCTGTGTTCACTAAGTTACCATTACCCCTGTGTTCACTAAGTTACCATTACCCCCGTGTTCACTAAGTTACCATTACCCCTGTGTTCACTAAGTTACCATTACCCCGTGTTCACTAAGTTACCATTACCCCTGTGTTCACTAAGTTACCATTACCCCGTGTTCACTAAGTTACCATTACCCCGTGTTCACTAAGTTACCATTACCCCCGTGTTCACTAAGTTACCATTACCCCGTGTTCACTAAGTTACCATTACCCCCGTGTTCACTAAGTTACCATTACCCCGTGTTCACTAAGTTACCATTACCCCCGTGTTCACTAAGTTACCATTACCCCGTGTTCACTAAGTTACCATTACCCCGTGTTCACTAAGTTACCATTACCCCTGTGTTCACTAAGTTACCATTACCCCGTGTTCACTAAGTTACCATTACCCCCGTGTTCACTAAGTTACCATTACCCCGTGTTCACTAAGTTACCATTACCCCCGTGTTCACTAAGTTACCATTACCCCGTGTTCACTAAGTTACCATTGCCCCGTGTTCACTAAGTTACCATTACCCCTGTGTTCACTAAGTTACCATTACCCCGTGTTCACTAAGTTACCATTACCCCTGTGTTCACTAAGTTACCATTACCCCGTGTTCACTAAGTTACCATTACCCCTGTGTTCACTAAGTTACCATTACCCCTGTGTTCACTAAGTTACCATTACCCTGTGTTCACTAAGTTACCATTACCCCGTGTTCACTAAGTTACCATTACCCCGTGTTCAATAAGTTACCATTACCCCTGTGTTCACTAAGTTACCATTACCCCGTGTTCACTAAGTTACCATTACCCCTGTGTTCACTAAGTTACCATTACCCCGTGTTCACTAAGTTACCATTACCCCTGTGTTCACTAAGTTACCATTACCCCGTGTTCACTAAGTTACCATTACCCCTGTGTTCTCTAAGTTACCATTACCCTGTGTTCACTAAGTTACCATTACCCCGTGTTCACTAAGTTACCATTACCCCTGTGTTCACTAAGTTACCATTACCCCGTGTTCACTAAGTTACCATTACCCCCGTGTTCACTAAGTTACCATTACCCCTGTGTTCACTAAGTTACCATTACCCCTGTGTTCACTAAGTTACCATTACCCCTGTGTTCACTAAGTTACCATTACCCCTGTGTTCACTAAGTTACCATTACCCCTGTGTTCACTAAGTTACCATTACCCTGTGTTCACTAAGTTACCATTACCCCTGTGTTCACTAAGTTACCATTACCCCCGTGTTCACTAAGTTACCATTACCCCTGTGTTCACTAAGTTACCATTACCCCTGTGTTCACTAAGTTACCATTACCCCCGTGTTCACTAAGTTACCATTACCCCCGTGTTCACTAAGTTACCATTACCCCTGTGTTCACTAAGTTACCATTACCCCTGTGTTCACTAAGTTACCATTACCCCTGTGTTCACTAAGTTACCATTACCCCCGTGTTCACTAAGTTACATTGGCTCCTGGTCCAGAAATTCCAGAATTCTCATCCGAGAGTTCAAATCTCTCTATGACCTCTCTATCTCTGTAACCTTTTCCAGCCCCATAACCCCTTCTAGAATTTTGCGGCCTTCTAATTCTGGCCTCATGAGCATCCCTGATTTCCTTCACCCTTGTTTGAACCTTTTGCCAACCTGACCAAAGTTCTGGAATTCAAACAGTAAACCTCAAACTCCCTCTTCTCCTTTAAGATACTCCTTTTGGTCACCCATAGTAATAGCTCCTCATCTGACTTACATTTTATCTGATAGTTTCTGTGAAGCGCCTTTGGATGTTTTGCAAGGATGAAGGCACAATATATATTATATATGCAACTTCTTGTTACAGAAATCATAATGTCAATGCTAAAAATTGGGCGTCAACTTTTCTGGTAACTACATGTCAGCTCTGCTACCTTTAGAAAATAACAAGTATTTAAAGGAATTGTCCATGGTGATGAATTGCTAATTGTTCATATTTAAATTCAAATATAGGGATGGGAAGTATGCCAAATCTATCAGTCCCACCAAACATTCCTTCATTTGCTTCCTTGGCTCCCACATCATCGCTGACGTCGGTAACCTCCATGCCACCTTTGGGTATGTCCATTCCCATGCTTCCTGCTGTCAATACATCAACATTGCCAAATGGTACATCTATCCTTATTCCGCCATTATCTGCACAGAGTTCTGCAAGTAAGTAAAACGGATTGATTTGTTGAATTTTGATCTATAATTGACAGCATCATTTCAAACCGTATGTAGATTTTTTTTAACAAAACATACCTTTCAGTTTTGTTCATTTTCTTATATTTGCTCTCGTAGACCTTTATCTTGAATCTTCCATTGAGAAACTGAGGTAAAGTTCTTTATTGTTTCAGTTGCCCAAAAATACACAATTATGTTAACTATTTGGTGGGGTTATGAGGATAGGGCGGGGACGTGGCCCTGGGTGGGGTGCTCTTTCGGAGAATTGGTGCAGGCTCAATGGGCCGAATGGCCTCTTTCTGCGTGTAGGGATTCTATGTGAAAATGCTGCAGTTTCTGGAAATCTAAAATAAGAACACAAAATGGTGGAAATATTCAGCGTATTTGGCAACATTTGTGGAGGGAGAAATCATTTTAAGTTGTGACCTCATTAGAACAGGGAAAGGTTAGAAATGTGATGGTATTTAAGTAGGTGAAATGGGAAAGGGTGAGAAAACCAAATAAAAGTGAAAGTCTTGATAGGGCGGAAGATAGGAGTCATTTAGTGGCAGCAGAGTTGGTGGTGCAGAGCTGACGTGAGTAGCAATGGGACAAATAAGGAAACAAAAGATGGGTCCAGAGGAGATGTGAATGGCAGAATAATTTTGCAACCAGAAACAAGAAAATAATGATTAAGACTGACACGTGAAATGATGAGGAAACAAAATGGGGATGGGGAGGAGCGGGAGTGAGCAGAGTTTATAGTCTGAAATTGTTGAACTTGTGTTAAATACTGAAGGCCGAAGCAAAATGAGGGGCTGTACCTTCAGCTTGTGTTGAGCTTCATTGGAACACTCTGTGAGGACAGAGACATTTTTTTCTATGTTCTACGTGGAGAAGTAAAATGGCAGGCTACCAGAAGCTCCGAGTCATGCATGAGGACTGAGCGGAGGTGTTTCACAACACAATCATCCAATCTGTATTTGATCTCCCCAGTGTAGAGCTAACCACATCTGTGCAGTGAATGCAATATACTAAATTGAATGAAGCACCTGCAACTTGCTTCTTCACCTGAAAGAAGCCTTTGGGGCCTAGGACGGTGAGGTGAGAGGACACGAAACGTTAACTCTCTTTCTCTCTCCACAGATGCTGCCAGATCTTTATGTATTTCCAGCATTTTTTTATTTTTTTTATTTGCCTTTTCTTGATAGTTACAGAAGCACTGTAACCTGAAAGTGAAATAATCTCTCAAAAACCACTCACCAAATCCTTAATTCATGAATATATTTTGTAGGCCTCACCCATGATAAATGCACCATAATAGTAATAATCAATGTACAACAAAACCTATGTTATTTAGCATGCTCCGAAAAAGGGTGGTGCTGTTAATCAAAAATGCCAGCTAGCAGGGAGTTACATTTCTCCGGGTATGAGGCAAAGTGCTGCTCTGTCTTTGACACATTCAGAGGACACGGGCAACAGTCAGGCAGTCAAGTGTCCACAGTAAAACCATCACAACTGAAGACAGCGCTGATACCACCGTTATCATGACATCATGACCTTCCAACTGTTTAAAAAAAATTGAGCTGTCCATTTCACAGACTGTTCTGGCACAATATTGCTGTTCAGGCACAATAGCCAAAACTGATCCAATAATTTAACAGCGTCAGGTAAAACCAGAGAACAAATTCTGTACATTTACAATCTATTGTGATTAGTCTTCTTTCAAAAATGCATTATCACTGAGAGTAAGGAGGTTTTGTGGCACAGTGGGTAGCACTGCTGCCTCACAGCTCCAGGGTCCCGGGTGACTGTGTGGAATATGCATGTTCTCCCCGTGTCTGCGTGGGTTTCCTCTGGGCGTTCCGGTTTCCTCCCACAGTCCAAAGATGTGCAGGTTAGGTGGATTGACTATGCTGGATTGCCCCTTAGTGTCCAGAAGGTTAGGTTGGGTTACTGCGTTTATGCGATAGGGTGGAGTCGTGGGCTTGGGTCGGGGGTGCTCTTTCCAAGGGCCGGTGCAGACCCGATGGGCCGAATGGCCTCCTTCTGCACTGTAGATTCTATGTCCCTACTTCTAGACCAGAAGCTCCAGGTTCAAGTTCACAATGCGGTTCAACGGGCTGATAATCAGCTTGGGATTCCTTCCATCACTTCCCCACTATTCCCCAAAGTGGAATGATAGCCATTACGGAGACATGGTTGCAGGATGGTCATGACTGGGAGTTAAATATCCAGGGATACCAGACGTTTCGGAGGGATAGACACGTATGTAAGAGAGGTGGAGTAGCACTAATAATCAAGGATGACATCAGGGTGGCATTGAGGGATGATATAGGTTCTATGGAGAATGAGGGTGAATCCATTTGGGTAGAAATTAGAAATTCTAAGAAGAAAAAGACACTGATAGGCATAGTCTATAGGCCACCAAATAATAGCATCACACTGGGACAGGCAGTAAATGAAGAGATAACTAATGCCTGTGAAAAGGGTAGAGCAGTTATCATGGAAGATTTTAATCTGCATATAGATTGGTCAAATCAGCTCGGTCAGGGTAGCCTTGAAGAGGAGTTCGTTGAATGTATCCGGGATAGTTTTCTGGAACAATATGTAATGGAACCGACGAGAGAGCAAGCTATCCTAGATCTGGTCCTGTGTAATGAGGCAGGAATAATTAATTACCTCATCGTTAGGGATCCTCTTGGGAGGAGTGATCACAGCATGGTTGAATTTAGTATACAGATGGAGAGTGTGATGATAGAATCCAATACCAGGGTCCTATGCTTGAACAAAAGGGGACTACGATAGAATGAGGAAGGACCTCGCTAAAGTAGACTGGAAACAAATATTTTACAGTAGGACAGTTGAGGAGCAGTAGAGTACTTTCAAAGAAATCTTTCATAGTGCTCAACAAAAGTATATTCCAGTGAGAAGGAAGAATTGTAAGAAAAGAGGTAATCTACCATGGGTGTCTAAGGAGATACATGAGGCTGTAAATTGAAAGAGAAGGCTTACAAAGTGGCCAAGATCAGCGGGAAACTAGAAGATTGGGAAAACTTTAAAGGTCAGCAGAAAGCCACGAAAAGAGCCATAAAGAAAAGTAAAATAGAACACGAAAAAAACTGGCACAGAATATAAGGACAGATAGCAAAAGTTTTTATAATTATATAAAACTAAAAAGAGTGGCTAAAGTAAACATTGGTCCATTAGAGGATGAGAGTAGTCACTTAGTTTTGGGATATGATGAAATGGCAGAGGCATTGAACAAATATTTTGTCTCGGTCTTCACAGTGGAGGACACTAATAACATACCAGCAATTGACCGAGAGAAGAAGGTAGGTGAGGACCTGGAAACCATTACTATCACGAAAGAGCAAGTGTTGGGCAAGCTAATGGAGCTCAGGATAGATAAGTCTCCTGGCCCTGATAGAATGCATCCCAGGGTACTGAAAGAGATGGCTGGAGTAATAGCAGATGCATTGGCGGTAATTTTCCAAAATTCGCTGAACACTGGGGCAGCCCCAGAGGATTGGAAAACAGCAAATGTAACGCCACTGTTTAAAAAGGGAAGTAGACAAAAGATGGGGAATTATAGACCGGTTAGCTTAACCTCTGTCGTGGGGAAGATGCTTGAGTCTATTATCAAGAAAGAGATAGGAGGGCACCTCGATAGAAATTGTCCCATTGAACGGACGCAGCATGAATTCATGAAGGGCAGGTCATGCTTGACGAATCTCTTGGAATTCTATGAAGACATTTCGAGCAAGGTAGACAAAGGGGACTCAGTGGATGTGGTGTACCTAGATTTCCAAAAGGCCTTTGACAAGGTACCGCACAAGAGGCTGCTGCATAAGATAAGGATGCATGGTGTTAAGGGTAGAGTACTAGCATGGATAGAGGATTGGTTGTTTAACAGGAAACAAAGAGTGGGAATAAATGAGTGCTATTCTGGCTGGCAATCAGTGACGAGTGGTGTGCCTCAGGGATCGGTGTTGGGACCACAATTATTTACAATTTATATAGACGATTTGGAGTTGGGAACTACGTGTAAGGTATCCAAGTTTGCAGATGACACGAAGGTGTGTGGCAGAGCAAAGTGTACTGAGGACTGTAAAACCATACAGAGGAACATTGACACATTGAGTGAGTGGGCAAAGGTCTGGCAGATGGAGTATAATGTCAATAAGTGTGAAGTTGTGCATTTTGGTAGGAGTAACAATAGAACGGATTGTTAAATGTTAAAAAGCTGCAGCATGCTGCTATGCAAAGGGTCCTGGGTGTACTTGTGCATGAGTCACAGAAGGTTGGTCTGCAGGTGCAACAAGTAATTAGGAAGGCAAATGGAATTTTGTCCTTCATTGCGAAGGGGATTGAGTTTAAAAGTAGAGAGGTAATGTTGCAGTTGTACAAGGTGCTGGTGAGGCCACACCTGGAGTACTGTGTGCAGTTTTGGTCTCCACACTTGAGAAAGGATGTGCTAGCACTAGAGGGGGTGCACTAGAGAGGTTCACTCGGCTGATTCCGGAGTTGAGGGTGTTATCGTATGAGGAGAGGCTGAGTAGATTGGGATTATATTCACTGGAATTCAGAAGGTTGAGGGGGGATCTAATAGAAACATATAACATTTTGAAGGGAATGGATAAGATAGAAATAGAATGGATGTTTCCATTGGTAGGTGAAAGTAGGACAAGAGGGCATAGCCTCAAGATTAGGGGGAGCAGATTTAGGACTGAATCAAGGAGGAACTTCTTCACTCAGAAGGTGGTTAAAGTATGGAATTCCCTACCGAAAGGAGTAGTAGACGCTACTTCATTGAATATATTTAAAGATAGGGTAGATGTTTTTTTGAAAAATAAAGGAATTAAGGGATATGGTGAGAATGCGGGTAAGTGGTTCTGAGACTACGAATAGATCAGCCATGATCTTATAGAATGGCGGAGCAGGCTCAAAGGGCCGGACGGTCTACTTCTGCTCCTAGTTCTTATGTTCTTAAAACAAATCGCTAAAAATTAGTGACTTTTTAAAAAAAAAATTGAGCTGTCAGAAATTAAGGTTACGAGGAAATTCTGGTTGGCAGAGTGCTGGAAAACGCAAAATTTGCTATAGTTTTATTTTAGTCACCTTCAGTCAACAGTCTCATTTTGCTATCTATTAAGGAATTAATAGCATTTAATTGACTTGCACTGATTAAAAAAAATGAAGTTCTAAAATCATATAGGTCAAGGTTTAATTGCATTTAGATGACATTTTGTTTTCATATGGAATTAATGTCAACTTAAACTGGAGACAGTCAAATTAATTGTGCTTCAATAGCTATAGATATAGGAACGTGGGACTTGGGAGCAGACCATTTGGCCCATTGTGCCTGCCCTGCCATCTAAACTCATGGCTGATCTGGCTGTGGTCTCAACTCCACTTTTCTGTCTGTCCCCCATAACTCTTAACCTATCTAAAATCGATCCAACTCCACCTTGAATAAATTCAATAACCCAGCCTCCACTGCTTTCAGGGGGAGAGGATTCCACATAGTAATAACCCTCTAAAACAAATTCTCCTAATCTCTGTCTTAAAAGCGATACCTCTTGTTCTTAAACTGTGACCGCTAGTTTTGGTCGCTCCACATGTGGAAGCATCCTCTTGGTATCTCCTTATCAAGTCCCCTCAGACCTTAAGTGCTACAATAAGATCACCTCTTATTCTTCTAAACTTCGGTGGTTATAGGCCCAATCTGTTCAAAATTTCATCATAAGATAAACCCTTCATTCCAGGAATGAGTTGAACAAACTTTTTGAACTGCTTCTAACACAATTCTATCTTCTTTCAATTATGCAGACAAAGCTGTAGACAAGTTCCAGATGTGGCCTCACTACGGCCCAGTACAGTTGCAGTAAAACTTCCCTACTATTATATTCCACCCCTCTTGCTAAATAGTATCATTCCATTTGCCTTCCTAATCACTCAGCGTAATTGCATACTAACCTTTTGTGAATCATGCGCCAGGTTACTCGGATCTCTCTGTACCACCGATTTTTGCAATCTCTCCACATTTAAATAGTATACCACTTGGCTATTCTGCTTACCAAAGTGGACAAGTTCACATTTTCCCACATTATATGCCATCTGCCAATTTTTTGCTCCCTTATTTATCCTGCCTATATCCCTTTGCAGACTCGACCTCCTCTTGATAACTTACTTTCCTACCTATCATCGGCAGATTTATCTGCTATACAGGTCCCTTCACCTGAGTCAATGGTGGGCACTCTCAGACTGACAGATTAAATGGTTGTAACCTCTGAGAATATAATTGTTCCTTCCATTTTATACATTTGGCCGAATAAAATTCTCCCTTCCAAATATGTCCTCTTTCTCAAAATCCTCCTTCATAGGGACATAAGGCAGAGGAGCAGCAGGGAAAGGCCATTCGGCCCCTCAACCTTGCTCCACCATTTATCATGACTAATCTTCAAACTAAAAGTCATTTTCATGCACTATCTCCGTATGTCCTGATATTTTTAATATCTAGAAATCTTTCATTTCCTGTCTTGAATATACTCTATGACTGATCCTGCTAGCCCTCTAGGCTAGAGCATTCCAAAGATTCACCACCTTCTTGAGCGAAGAAGTTTCTCCTATAGCCTATCTCTTATTCCGAGACTGTGTCCCCTGGTTCTAGACCAAAGGGACTCACCTCTTCCAAACTCATAACTACTACCATCTAGAAGAACAAGAGTAGCAGATACCTGAGAATACCACCACCTGAACTTTCCCCTCCAAGCTGTTCATCATCCTGACTTGGAACTATATCATTGTTCCTTCCCTGTCACTGGGTCAAATGCCTAGAAATCCCTCCCTAACAGAACTGTGTGTGCACCTACACCTCAGTGACTGTTGCAGTTCAAGAAGGCAGCTGAAGGACAACTAGGGATGGGCAATAAATGCTGGTTGATCCAGCAACACCCGCATCCCATAAATACATTTTTAAAATCTTTTGGAATGACTGCAACATACCGGCAATGACATGGACCTCCTCCCTTGACTGTGAAGTATGTTTTGCAGTTGAAGCGTCCAGCTTTCTAGCGACATAATGGTTCTGTTCAACTGTAATCACTGGTTAGAATCTGATGTTGTTCAAGACCCACACTTAGTAGAAGTAAATCGGAAGAGTCTATGCATGAATCATGCTTTGACAGTTGTCTTTAAGTCTAACCACCAAACTTCACATCTATTATAAGGGAGTAACTTTTCATTTTAGCTGTGAAAGTATTTGAATTAAGACAAAATTCATGTCTATTATTTAATAATTGTAAGTTGCCTCCACGTTGCTGTGTATTTTAACTGGTTATATCTGGTTTGACCAACCTTTGCGTGTCTATTGCCATGATTGATAGAATAATGAGCAGCATATTCTGTTACATGGAGAGAAGTTTTGAGATAAACTAGGGAAAAGTAAGGGAACCTATTATTGTGCCTCTTCCTTAACCTTTGTTTCTTATGTCATGGTGTTCATTTTTTTTTAGCACTCCCCCATACTGGGCCTCTGAGGCAACCATTAGCAGGATTTGGAGGCACTGGCCTGCACAAGGCTCAGTCACTGATTGATCTTGGCTCCAGCAGGTACAAGCACAATTTTTCAAAATGTAATATTTTTCTGTCCATTGATTTTGGGTGGATTACACCAAGGTGATGGGTATATTGCAGATTTAGTGGTCTGTCCAAATAAAACCAGATGTTGTTTTGAGTGAAAGTAAACATTATTTAAGTACACATTCTATTGTTTGCTGAAACTTAAATCAGCTCGGAACAAAGCAGCATTCTTGAATCAGAAATGTAATACATTTATATTTTGTGTCCAATAATCCGGAAACATTTGTTGCCATTCTTTGTTCTTATTCGACAAATGGTCAGATAATCCTTTTCCTACTTGTTACGTGACAGAAAACACGTGTAGATTTAGAGAACAACTAAGGAAAACTATTACTGAAACCATTGCAAATTTCTCATTCGATCCTTCCCTACTGAATAAGCAATGGCACAATGTGGTAAGCACAGCAGGTTGTGTTATGTTTAAAGATCCTTAATGATTCCACTTTCAACAAAAATAGAAGAATGCCTTTTTCACTTGATAATTAACAGCCTGCTTAATGAAATATGTGACTGAGGTGTGATTTCATTATCAGTTAATTAAATTCTGGAAAATAGGTATTCTCCAGTTAGTTTTTGTAAGGAATTACAATTAAGTGAATAAAGGAGAGCGTAGGTGATATAGCTAAAAGTCTTTGGCATTGCATTGATTATTTTCACAGCGCAGTGTGGAATTTGACGATTAAATCTGTGTTGCACATTTAGCAAATGCAGAATACCAAGCAATGATTTTGTTTCTAGTCAGTGTCTTTTTGTGAGTTCACTGTCCGCTGAATGAAGATTTTTTTTTGGTTTAATATTTATTTATTTTTTTAAAATAATTTTTATTGAAAAATTTTGAATTTATACAACAATAACGCACCATAGTAAAATACCAAAAATAACAATAATATTAACAATCATAAACATTCACCCCACCCCCATGCACAACACAGCATTTTAACAACAACGCAAATTAACGCAATATAAAGTTACAGAATAGAAACTACAATAAGGAACAGCCCCCCTGGGTTGCTGCTGCTTTTGACCAAGATACCTATCTTTGCGCCAGGAAGTCCAGAAAAGGCTGCCATCGTTTATAGAATCCTTGTATTGATCCTCTCAGGGCAAATTTGACCCTTTCCAGTTTTATAAATCCCACCATGTCACTGATCCAGGTCTCCACACTTGGGGGCCTTGCATCCTTCCACTGTAACAGGATCCTTCGACGGGCTACTAGGGACGCAAAGGCCAGGCCACCGGCCTCTTTTGCCTCCTGCACTCCCGGCTCTACCGCAACTCCAAAAATCGCGAGTCCCCACCCTGGTTTGACCCTGGATCCAACCACCCTCGACACCGTCCCCGCCACCCCCTTCCAGAATTCTTCCAGTGCTGGGCATGCCCAGAACATATGGGCGTGGTTCGCTGGACTTCCCGAACATCTGGTGCACCTATCCTCACACCCAAAGAACCTACTCATCCTAGTCCCGGACATGTGGGCCCGGTGCAGCACCTTAAATTGGATGAGACTAAGCCTCGCACATGAGGAGGAAGAGTTGACTCTCTCCAAGGCATCCGCCCAAGTCCCGTTCTCTATCTGCTCCCCGAATTCCTCCTCCCATTTAGCCTTCAGCTCCTCCACTGACGACTCCTCCACCTCCTGCATTACCTTATAGATGTCAGACACCTTCCCCTCTCCGACCCACACCCCCGAACGCACTCTGTCCATCGTCCCCTGCGAGGGCAGCAAAGGGAATCCCTCTACATGTCGCCTAGCAAACGCCTTTACCTGCAAGTATCTGAACATGTTCCCTTGGGGAAGGCCAAATTTATCTTCCAGTTCCCCCAGGCCCGCAAACCTCCCGCCAATAAACAGGTCCCTCAATTTGCTGATGCCCGCCCTTTGCCACCCCCTAAATCCCCCATCCTTGTTCCCCGGGATGAACCGATGGTTGCCACCCAGTGGAGCCTCCATTGAGCCCCCTGTTTCCCCCCTATGCCGCCTCCACTGTCCCCAGATTCTTAGGGTCGCCGCCACCACCAGGCTCGTGGTAAACCTCTTGGGGGAGAGCGGCAACGGCGCCATTACCATGGCACCCAGGCTCGTACCTCTACATGACGCTATCTCCATTCTTTTCCACGCCGCCCCTCCCCCCACCATCACCCATTTACGCACCATTGACACATTGGCCGCCCAATAGTACCCCAGAAGGTTGGGCAGCGCCAGCCCGCCTCTATCCCTCCCTCGCTCCAGGAACACCCTCTTCACTCTCGGAGTCCCATGCGCCCACACAAAGCTCAGAATGATGCTAGTCACTCTCTTAAAGAAGGCCCTGGGGATAAAGATGGGCAGGCATTGAAAGAGGAACAAGAACCTCGGAAGCACCGTCATTTTGGTTTAATATTTAAAATGAAATGTTACAGACTCTGAACGCAAAATATCCTCATTAGATAATTTCAACATTTTTGTCTTTGTTCACAAAATTACATGATTGAAAAGGTAGCCATTACAGGCACAAAAAACCCATACCTGTAACTCTTGGTTAATAAATGAACGAGTTTAACAGATTTGTATAAAGTTCCGTTGTCCACATTTATTTAAAGAGTGAACCGAAATATTTCACAAAATGCATAAACACACTTTTTGCAAAAGGACTATTTCAAATAACGTCAACAAAATTTTTTAAATTTGCATCAGTGATATGATATACAATATTGCAATATATTACTGTCTGTGTGGAGTCTGCACGTCCTCCCCCTGTGTGCGTGGGTTTCCTCCGGGTGCTCCGGTTTCCTCCCACAGTCCAAAGATGTGCGGGTTAGGTGGATTGGCCATGCTAAATTGCCCGTAGTGTCCTAATAAAAGTAAGGTTATGGGGGGGGTTGTTGGGTTACAGGTATAGGGTGGATACGTGGGTTTGAGTAGGGTGATCATGGCTCGGCACAACATTGAGGGCCGAAGGGCCTGTTCTGTGCTGTACTGTTCTATGTTCTATATCTTGGATGAGGGGAATGAAAGAATGGTAGCTAAATTTGCAGATGACACAAAGATAGGTAGGAAAGTATGCGATTAAAAGGATATAAGGAGGTTGCAGCTGGATATAAATCGGTTGAGTGAGTGGGCTAAAATACGGCAAATAGAGTTGGAAAATGTGCAGTTGTTCACTTTGGCAGGAAGAATGAAAAGCAGAGCATTACTTGAGTGGATAATGACTGCAGAATTCCTGGGTGCAGAGTGTTCTAGGTATTCTAGTGCATGACTTACAAAAAAGGTAATGCAGATAGAGCATTAATTAAGAAGACTAATGGATGTTATCCTTTATTACGAGAGGAATTGTTCTACAGGGCATTGATGAAATCACATCTCGAAAACTTGGTCTCCTTATTTAAGTATGGATGTAAATGTGTTGGAGGAAGTTGACTGGATTGATGCCTGAAAGGAATAGGTTGTCTTATGAAGAAAGGTTAGACAGACTGGGCTTGTTTTCACTGGAATTTAGAAAAGTGTGGGGTGACTTGATTGAAGTATATAAGTATTCAAGGTGGGTGTGGAAAGGATGTTTCCTCTTGTGGGTAAGACCAGAACCAGGGGGCACTGTTTTAAGATTAGGGATTGCCCTTTTAGGACAGAGATGAGGAGAAATGCTTAATGCGATGGAAAGGCTTCATTGCACCCGACTTGGCAATGCAACGAGGCTGTTAAATCTCGCAAGAGGCCTCTCGTGAGATTTGTGACGCTCGGAATATCTCGCAAGATCTAATGAGATCTCAGGGCGAATTCCACATTTATATATTTAAGTGTGCCAGTAGGCTCATTTAAATATGTCAGCATCTGATTCTCCTGAACCAATGCCTGGGAGACCTTGCAATGGCAGTTTAGCATTAGTCCACACAAGCGTAACGACGCCTGGGGAGGTTCCTCCCAGGCTATCAAAGGTCCCCGAATGGTTGGGCTCTGTACAGGGTGGTGTCCTGGCACCCAGGCTCCTTGGCACAGAGTGCCCATGTATCACTATCAGGCTGGCAGTACCAATGTATCCAAGTGCCAGGGATCGGGGCTGGGGTTCCCAGCCCTTGTGAGGTGTAGCTCGAGGACCCCTGAGAGGTAAGTTGGGGCGTTTGGGAAGGGGGTCATGGAAATTCGGAGGCCGCGGTGGGGAGTCCGAGGTCGGGTTGAGAGATCAGAGCGACATTTAAAAAGTGAGGGTAGTGCGGCCTCGGCGGGGCATTCCAGACTGAGGCCGAAAAGAAACCTGAGTCCTGTTTAATAGCGGGGTCTTTCTGGGTGCAACACCCCTCTATATGTGCCTAAAACAGGACTTTTTTGGGGGGCGTTAAATCTCGCCCATTATTTCTCAAGACAGTTGTGTGATTTTGGAACTCTTTGCCTCAAAAGGTAAAGGAGGCAGGGCCACTGAATATTTTTAAGATGGAGGTGGATATATTCTTGTTCGGCATGGGATTCAAAGGTTACTTGAGATTCCATTACACGCCTGCAGTTCCAGTAGATGGTGGACAGTCTTTGCGAGCCAGCAGATGAGTAGCTATCCCAAATATTCCCAGTCTCTGATCTGCACTTGTAGGTACAGTATATATATGGCTGGCCCGGTTATGTTTCTGGTCAATGGTAACCCCCAGGATGTTAATATTATGGCATTCAATGATGGTAATGGCATTGAACATTAAGGGGAGGTGGTTTGAATCTTCCTTGTTGGAGTTGGTTATTGCCTAGCACTTTTGTGGCCTGAGTGTTACTTGCCACATATCAGCCAAGCTCGAATGTTACCCGGGTCACTCTGCAGTTGGGCACACAGGAGTCACGAATGGTACTGAATACTGTGTAATCATTAATGAATATTCCTACATTTGACCTTATGATGGAGGGAAGGTCAGTGGTGAAGCAGCTGGAAGGCACAACCCTGAGGACCTTGGTTTACACCCCATCCACAATCTTACATATTCATTCCTTCCATCACCCGCACAAGGTGGCAGGAATGTGTGTCATCTACACCATGCACTGCAGCAAATTGCTAAGCCTCCTTTGACAGCACCTCCTCAGCTTACATTTTCTTCCACCTTGAAGAACAAAGGGAACAAACGCATGGTAACACCATAGCATGAAAGTGTCCTTAGGTTACATGCCATCCTGACTTGGTATTTTATTGCAGTTGCTTCATTGTCAAAATCCTGAAAAATCCGTTCCGAACAACACTGTGGGATTGCAGCGGTTTACAAATAGTGCTCACCAGCATCTTCTCGTGGGCAACTAGAGATGGGCAACAAATGCTACTGTTGCCTATGACATTCAAACCCTATGAATGAATGGGAAAAAAACTGGGATGCGAGGTGGCTGCAGGGAGAAGTGAGGGGAGCTGCAAGGTGTGTTGACCTATTGAAAGCTGTGCAGAAGAATGCTAGGAAAATCAGAGTTTGGGGCTTGGCACCTGAAATTGCTATACTACTCGGCTTTCCTGCACTCCTGTGGCCCTGGAGCTTTTTGAGGCACTGTTTCAGGTTGGTAGGAGCACACTTTAGCTGCTGACTTTGTCAGTCACTTCCATCCACTCCTGCTTTGTTGGAGAGAAAGTACTTTCCTTCCCCTCCTTCGAAGACCTTACCTCAATGTCGCTTCCATAGTAGAAGCTCCAGGTGAGGGTCGGGCAGCCTTCCCAGGTCTGTCCCCCATTCCAGCAGATGTTGCAGCCTCAAAAATCCCAAGTTCTGATAAGTCCATGTGACTCATGTTGTGGTCACTCTAATTCAAATTCTTCCCTTTAACAGAATGGATTTCCTAATCCCTAATTGGTCAGGGAAACTAGAGGTAGGGTTTTAATGCTGTTGTTCTGGGAAAGAACCTTGGCAAAGCCTACCTATTAGTAAATCAGATACCCAACCCAAAAAATGGTCCCAGCGTTCTGGCAGTGGGCAAAATTTGGCCCAGTGTGTCTGCTTTTCACTCTATTACTAAATTGCATTACTCAAGCCTGTATTTTCAGCATTAGTTTCTGCATGGGTTTTAATCTTCATGTGAATAACATAAGAACTAATGCTTTGAAACTTGGTTGTTGAAATTATTTCCAATTGTTCGCACTCAATCTTTCTGTTTCCTTTTTGCAGCAGTTCATCATCATCTATTGCTTCTCTCGCCTCACCTAAAGTGAGTTCCTCTGACTGGGGCGTTCCTCAGCCTGCCAGGCTCAAATATCGACAATTGTTCAACAGCCTTGATAAATCCATGAGTGGTTATCTCTCAGGTCAGTGAAGTATATCTGCTTCTGATGGTTGCAGTTTTTTATTTGGTGCTGTCTTAGTAATGGTGATTTGATTAACCATACCACAGCACTTAGGAGCTCACCTATCACAATGCAAGCTCATCCCAAGGGGTTTGTGGGGAATATAGGTTGAACTTGAAGAATTGTCTCTATGGAGGATGTACTCTGCCATAGTGATGATTTCCATTCTAATTCAATAAGAATATTTATATATTGTTGAAAGTATTATTGTTTGTGTTAGTAGAGCAATAGTTTGGGGATATATTTAAAACGGAGCTCCAGACACTTCACAGAACCACAGCTGCAAGTTTTTCCAGCATTCAGATGCTGCATTAACTCCTGAACTTGGTGCGGCTGCCTGCTTGCTCTACCTTTGTCCAGTTATGATTAGAAATGGTGATTAATCCAGGTTTTGCTAAATATGAATGGATGGTAATAGTTCAGTTAACACTGTAGTAACCATCTACACCAATACAAATTAAATGAGAATTTCAAATATTTTGATCAGAAATGGTAAAAAGTTATGTAGGGCGAATGACGAAGATTAATTGAATGTGGGGCAATGCCCCTGGTTGTTGCAAGTGCAATGTGTTAGTCTGCTAATGATTTGACTTTGTTTTCAGGCCCCCAAGCCAGATATGCTCTTGTACAGTCCAATTTGTCGCATAACCAACTAGCTACCATATGGTGAGTTCTGGGGTAATTATGCATTCCCTACAGATGTTCTGTGAACACAGAGTATGACCACCCAATTAATGGGCTTTCAGATTTAATTCAAGACACTGTTTGTTGAATATTGCAAAGTTTAACACAGTATGATATTTCCTGTTGGTGATTTTTAAAGCCTGTTATGTTTTTTATTATAAATTGCAATCTGGTTGAAATGCAATGAGGAAAACCTGCTGGGTACAGCATCTGTTTGTTCTTATTAAAAACAAATGACAGTCATAATGTAGCACTTTTCATGCTAAAGAGCTTCTCAAGGTGTTTAACAAAAATGAGTGCTGGAAATGGAAAGGATCATGTAGTGATGGGGGTTAGTGTTGAAAGCATGATGGAAGAGCTAAGCGGTGTTCTGGGAGACATTTGATAGAAAGCAACGGAACAACTGACAACAGCGCCAGCCTGCAATTATATAACACTTCAAATGTAGAAAAAAATTGAGAAGTACTTCACAGAGGTGTAATCAGACACAATTGAATTCTGACTCAAAGAAGGGGGTGTAGTAGAGGTAACCAAAAAACTTGATCAAAGAGGGTTTTATGGAGAGGGAGGAAATTCTGGAGCTGAAAGAAATGTCACCAATTGTGGAGTGAAAAGAGGGTGATTACAGTAAAAGATAAACTTGGGAGAAAAAAGTGTTGGAAGGTACAGCACTTGAGGTTATAAATGCAGGGACGAATCAGCCTTTGAAAGTAATTAGATACTAAGCTGAGAATTGTAAATTGCTGCAAGTGGGCGTGGGGTGGGTGGGGCGGGGGGGGGGGGGGGAGCAGGTGTCAATGTAGGTTAGCAAGGACAGAATTGGTGAATCCTGGGGATAGGAAGGCAGAACTGTGCTGGTGGGAACAGAAACCGTGGTGGCCGATGTCCTTGAAATTATTGACAAGGGTACGGAGTTTATGCTAGTGGGCCAAAGAAAATGACCGTAGTCTTACTGATGTTTAATGACAGGAAATTGGGGTTCATCCAAGACTGGATGTTAGATGTCTGACGACCGAAAGACAGAGGTGAAGAGGTAGTTCCCACAGTTAGCAGCATGTATGTGGAATGTTGAGTGACTGAAAGCACTTCATGAAATGTTAGAGCATAGGGAGTAGGGACCAAGCAATAATCTGCTGTTGGAGTGGAGTGGGTGATTGGGCCTTGTGACTGGTAAATAAATAATCTTTATTGTCACAAGTAGGCTTACATTAACACTGCAATGAAGTTACTGTGAAAAGCCCTTAGTCTCCACATTCCGATACCTGCTCGGGTACAGGGAGGAAGAATTCAGAAATCTCAGCTGGATTTGTTCTGCAGTGCAATCCAGCTGTTTAGCCCACTGAGCTAAACCAGACCACTTGGAAAATGGGGAGCTAAATAATGGTTAGGTTTAAAAAGCAATTTTGTTAAACCAAAGCAAAATGAGGAAATTCTTCCTATTTGTTTTGTTGCACAATAGGGAGGAGAGAACATCTCACAGTGGCAAGGCTTCGTTAGTGTCAATGCATCACCAGTGGTCCGGACGTATATTTAAACAGTCCTGATTTACCTTCCCAGCTTGCATGGTGATGTCTGGACAATGCATGGTGCCTTGAGCCTTGGTCACTTTCAAACTAATTGAAGAATGAGAAATTTAAAGCATTGAAAAGAAATTGTAAAATATTTTAAACGATCCCACATTGGGTGCCACCTACCATTATGACTGGAAAGATCCTGGTGAAACCGGCGGCCTTTGAACAAATCATAGCTTGAAATTGTGGCCTTTGACCAAATGTTGAAATATTTTTGATTTTTGCTTTCGAATCATCTTGTCATGTTTAGAGAAACTACTTTGTTTAGAAAGCCAACATAAAAAAATGCATTAAGTCTCTTTCTCTGTTACACTGTTGAATTACAGGAACCTGGCAGATGTTGACCAGGATGGAAAGCTCAGAGCAGAAGAGTTTATTTTAGCAATGCATTTGATTGAAATGGCCAAGTCTGGTCAACCTCTTCCCCTCGCGCTTCCCCCAGAGCTGACACCCCCTTCACTTAGGTGAGTGATCCATACATTGTAATTTCCTCTCGATACTCATCAGGGCTACACCATACTTCATTGGTAGAGCTCTGTGAATGTGACCTGACCAGCCTCTCGATTTCATCCAAGGATCCACTGTCATACAAGCCAACCTGGAAACCTTGCAAAAGCTGACTTCTGGAAAAGGTCCTTTGTCATTTTAAGACAAACATTTAGATAATGTACAGTAGTTCATGGGCTTGGTGTGATTTAAGCAGCAACAATGTTCAACAGTTTTTATTGTGGATAAGAACTTGTACACAGTATGGTTTGCAAGTTATATGGATTTAGAAATTGCTGAAGGGAAATGTGAGTGCTGCAAGTATTACATTTATTTTCCAGTGATGCTTGAAACATTCCCCCTCCTCCCAGAAAACTTATTTTTTCTGCTGAATAATTTTTCGGTGTTTGAGAGCATGCTCTAAGCCAAAAATATTCTATTTGGAAGATTATACATAATTTAAATATCAAACTGCAAGTAATATATGTGCTTCGGTGTAACTGTGCAGAGCTCAGTTCATTTGATAAGGAATCTAATGCTAGCACAATATGTTAATTTCTTAAATAAAACCTTTTGTTTTATGTATTCCGACAATAATCCCACATACTCTGTATTCTGCATTTACAAGACAAAAATACTCAATATTGCTCCTATTCTGTCCCAGACCCCATGCTGAGAGGTGGACAAGAAATGACCTGGATTGTTGATATGCTGATTTAGCTGTTTTAACTAATAACTTCAGAAGAGACAACCTGAACAAAACCTTCGATCAGAGTTCTGATAAGGGAATGGATCTAAGAATATTAGCCTCTTTTCTGATGTTCATTCATTTGTTATACATTTCGCATTGTTTTTAAAGCATTATGAAGCCAAAAATGGGTGGTAACCATTTAAAGTTAATTCAGTAATACCTGTTAGAAAAGCAGATGCTCCCTTTCCTTCATTCTTACTCCATTTGACTCCATTTTTTACAGAAGGAATCTAACATTCTGCAACCTGTGCCATTGTGAAATTTGTGACATAGTTGATCATTAAAACAGCCCTTTGAAATCATGCATGAAGTGCTTTTAGCTGTATAAATACAAAATTGGAGAAGACTGTAGTTATTCTGTTTTTTTCCCTATTTAGATCAAGCAAATTGGGTGATGGAATAAATGGAACCCCAGCTCAGTATCAGGAAATAGCACAGGAAATCCAGGATGCCCAAAAAAAGTCACCTGGTAAATCTGCGACCCTGCATGTATCTTATTTCTCTCTTGCATTAATGTATAGCATAGTATTAAGTGTAAAATAAATTATGATTGCTATTCTCATCTCGTCCAAAATGTTAATAGTGAATGTCTCACACATTCATTAAGCTTTAAGAACTCATTACAGAATGCAGTATTGTTTGTTTGTGCATGCCATAAACATTGTGATGGTGAACGTAGGTTGCTAACACATAAGCAATGCTGCTAATGTGCACATAACGCCAACCATGCACATTATCAAATACATAGCAAATCGCATTATTGTAATCTAAGTTACATTAAAGTACTATATTAGCATAGTGTAAAGTTTAAAGGCTTCTACTTAAAGGTAAGGTAAAGTCGCCATAGTCCCAGATGATCATAAGCTGCTTTCCCCTTTGAGGGGGAGAGTTGACTGGTGTTGATTTAACCTGAGGTTCACCACATCTCCGGCTAGGGGCAAGGTTGAGAAGGTGGGCCTTCATGAATAACTTAAAGTTCCCTAGCTTATAACCGGCTGAAATCTTTTGTAGAAGTAACAGATGGTTGATGAGGGTAATGTTGATGATGTGGTATATGTGGACTTTCAAAAAGTATTCAATGCAGTCTAACACAACAGCCATGTAAGAAAGTTCATGGAATAAAAGGGACGGTAGCAATGTGGATACAAAATGACGGAGTCATCGGAAACATCTGGGATGGAGGAAGGTTCATAGTGGAGTTCTCCAGGGGTTGGTATTGGGACCATTGCTCCTCATTTAAAAAAAAAAAATTTAGAGTACCCAATTCATTTTTTTCCAATTAAGGGGCAATTTAGCGTGGCCAATTCACCTACCCTGCACATCTTTTGGATTGTGGGGGTGAAACCCAGGGTCCTTTGCTCTTCCTGATATATATTAATGATCGAGATCAGTGTTTTTCAAAACGTTCTTCTCCAGGAGCCACTTTTGTGAACTGGCCGCCCTGCGGGATCCACGCCAGCCGACCTTTGGCACCAATGTTTGCTTACCCAGTCTATCCTGAGTCAAGACAGTTTTTGGGATACTAAAGTTTTCTTTCCCCGGTCAAGGGAGAGAAAGAAAATAATCTTATTTTCCTATTCTTAATCACTATCCAGTAGCCCCTGGTGCATTTAATTTATATCAACATTTGGTAAGGAAGGGATAATTGAGCTAACCAACCCCCAGATGCAAAGTATCCAAATTTCAAACAGACAATCATGGAAATACTCGGCAGATCAAGCAGCTCCTGATGACTGATATGGAAGGCCATCTACCAGAAAAGTTCAGCCATTTCTTTTTATGTCATTGAACTTGCTGTTTGGCTAGCTGAGTATTTATAGGGTTCTACCCTTGTATTATGAAACATATTCCAAGATATAATTTCACAGTTTTAATTATTGTTCGCAGATATGCAGCTCAAAATGAAGGGTAAGAGAAAGTAAAAAGCTATCCTTTTTCTGACATCCTGGGCAGGATTCCCAGTCTCCGACACCAAAATCGTGTTCGGCGATGGGTGGAGAATCAAATTTGGCGCTGAAATCAGGGCGATGCGCTTTTGCAATGCTCTGCCCCCTCCGAAACGGTGTACTCGGAGTACACCTCACGCCGTCAAGATGGCCCCAGGACGTTACCTGAGACCCTCGCCCCGAGAATCTGCCCCTGTTGGGCCAGGTTCCGGACGACGGTGGTCGTATGTGGTATTTATTTTTGGGAACTCTGCATGGCGGCTATGGACTAAGTTCAGTGCTGCCACAGTCAAAGGGGGGCGGGGGTCGTATCCGCATCTAAAGCTGGGTGCTCTATGCTGCGTGCCTGCTACCCCCCCCCCAGACCCCCCTGAGGGGGGGGGGGGGGGGGGGTGGACATTTTGCGCCCTTTTTCCGGTCGTAAAACGCCAGGGTTCCCATGCCGGTGTCAGCAATCAGTCTCCGAATTGGAGAAACCAACCTCCTGTCTCTCCTTTCTCAGCAACATGGTGTCTTTCATATTCCATGTGTTTAAACCGCTGTAAGTTATATTAACTGGATGAGTTATGTGATTGAATATATGCCCATTCAGAAACATGAAATCAGCACAGGTGGGCCAGCATTTAATTCATATAGAGAGAGAAGGGACTGACAATTTTTGTGGTCAATTGTGTGGAGGGTGAAACAGTCACAAAACTGTCTGAATCCATTTGCAGATCTTTCTAAACATGCCCAGTGCTCAATTATATTAAGCAATAGGGTGTCATGGTGGCACAGCGGTTAGCACTGCTGCATCACGCCGCTGAGGTCCCTGGTTTGATCACTGTCTCTGTGGAGTTTGCACATTCTCCCCGTGTCTGCGTGAGTCTCACCCCCAACAACCCAAAGATGTGCAGGTTGGGGGAATTGACCACGCTAAATTGCCTATTAATTGGACAAAAATAATTGGGTATTTTAAATTTAAAAAGAAAATATATTACGCAATTAGAACTGAATTTCGGACAGGGCCATATATATTTGCCTTTGAGTTAATGTGCAATTTCACCTCTTATCATTTATAAGCAATTATTATTATTATAACATTAAATGACTCCCTCCCTTAGTCAATAGATAAATAAATTGATTAGCTACGACGTTTATGATCTTGTCAATCCTACCCTTCATTAGAGAAGTTGCCTCCCGTGCTTTAACTATTTGGTAGGAAATGCCACCTTAAACACCGTTCACTCATCAGCATCCAGCTTTATCACATTTCCAGGCAGAAATGCTGAGCACAAATTAGGAAAGGATTTTAAGATATGAAGCGTAATTCTGTTCTGACCTACAGTCACTTCCCCTGAACTGCATTCACTCTATTGTGATCTTCCTGATCAGTATACATCTATCAGCTCCTATGTCCCTGAAACCAAAGACAGTGCACTGAAATCACTTATTTAAAACAGTTAAAGGAGAAATATTGCTAAACATCTGTTGCAATAAGGCAGGATTCCTAATGGTCAAATCTGTCCTCATTGTAATCTGTTTGTGTAAGGAGGGGACTGATTTGACATTTTAGATAGGATTTACTCTGCAGGCTTCTGATTGCTGCCGTAAGGAAATTGTGTGTTAGCGGCTGATGGGTGCAGCGAGACGCAGTTTGATCCTCCCTTCGCGGCCCTTCTGACACCCACCTGTGGGTTGCAGCCCACAATTTGAAAAACCCTGATCAAGATCTTTTTGTGTAGGGGACAATTTCAAAGTTTGTAGATGATTCAAAACTTGGAAACATTGAAACTGTGAGGACAGTACAGAACTTCAAAAGGTCATAGACAAGTTGGTGGAGTGGGCGGATAGACCATAAGACATAGAAGCAGAATTAGGCCACTCGGCCTATTGAGTCTGCTCCGCCATTCAATCATGGCTGATATTTTTCTCATCTCCATTCTCCTGCCTTCTCCCCCATAACACCTGATGCCCCTATTGATCAAAAATCTATCTGTCTCTGTCTTAAAGACACTCAGTGATTTGGCCTTCACAGCCTTCTGCGGCAAAGAGTTCCACAGATTCACCATCCTCTGGCTGAAGAAATCCCTCCTCATCTGTTTTGAAGGATCGTCCCTTTAATCTGAAATTGTGTCCTCTGGTTCTAGTTTTTCCAGCAAGTGGAAATATCCTCTCCACGTCCACTCTATCCAGGCCACGCAGTATCCTGTAAGTTTCAATAAGATCCCCCCTCATCCTTCTAAACTCTAACGAGTACAGACCCAGAGTCCTCAACCGTTCCTCTACGACAAGCTGTTCATTCCAGGGATCATTCTTGTGAACCTCCTCTGGACCCTTTCCAAGGCCAACACATATTTCCTTAGATACAGGGCCCAAAACTGCTCACAATACTCCAAATGGGGTCTGACCAGAGCCTTATACAGCCTCAGAAGTGCATCCCTGGTCATGTATTCTTGCACTCTTGACATGAATGCATTGCATTTGCATTCCTAACTGCCGACTGAACCTGCAAGTTAACTAAGAGAACAAGGACTCCCAAGTCTCTTTGTGCTTCTGATTTGCTAAGCATTTCCCCATTTAGAAAATAGTCTTACATGGTATTACATTAGACACTTTCCAGTCCTCTGGGACCCTTCCTGCCTCCAATCATTCCTGAAAGATCACCGGCAATGCCTCCACAATCTCCTCTGCTATCTCTTTTTAGAACCCTAGGGACCATCCGATCCAGGTGACTTATCCACCTTCAGATCTTTCAGTTTCCCAAGAACCTTCTCCTTAGTGATTGCCACTGCACTCATCTCTGCCCCCTGATTCACCTGGAGCTCTGGCATCCAGCTAGTGTCTTCCACCATGAAGAAGTAACTATTCAGTTTGTCTGCTATTCATTGGGATAGGTGGCAGATGATGTTCAATGCGGATAGGTATGAGGTGATCCCTTTTGGTAGGAGGAGAGACAATATAAAATCAAGAGTGCAATTGCTAAGGGATGTATATGTGTATTGATCTCTAAAGATGGCAGGACAGATGGAGAGAGAGCAGTTAAAAATTCATATAGTTGGAACCTCACCAGCCTGACGGAGGAAGTTAAAAAGGACCTGCAAAGATGGAACACACTCCCGCTCTCCCTCGCGGGGAGAGTTCAGACGATCAAAATGAACGTACTGCCCAGGTTCCTCTTCCTGTTTAGATCCATTCCGATCTACATCCCCAAGGCCTTTTTCAAAGCGCTGGACAAACTCATCATGGCGTTCGTATGGGGGGGTAAAAATGCTAGGATCCCAAAGAAGGTCTTACAAAAAACAAAAACCAGGGGAGGGCTAGCCCTCCCGAATCTACAATTCTACCACTGGGCAGCAACAGCCGAGCGAGTAAGGGGATGGATCCAGGAGCCAGAGGCTGAGTGGGTGCGTGCGGAGGAGGCCTCCTGCATGGGAACCTCCCTCCGGGCCCTCGCCACGGCAGCACTCCCATCCCCACCCAAAAAACACTCCAGCAGCCCAGTGGTGACAGCCACCCTCCAATCCTGGAACCAACTGCGGCAGCAACTTGGCCTGACCAAATGTCGAACAGGGCTCCCATCTGCAACAACCATAGGTTCACACCAGCACTGACTGACGCCACCTTCAAAAGGTGGAGGCAGGACGGGGGGACACTGACAGTCAGGGACCTATACACGGACGACAGGATCGCAACACTGGACGAACTGACAGAGAAATTTCAGCTAGCTGGGGGGAACGAGCTACGGTACCTGCAGCTCAAAACTTCCTACGAAAGGAGACAAGGACGTACCCACAACCGCCACGACAGACACTACTGGAAGACCTACTGGACGCAAGTATCCTAGAGAAAGGGAACTGTAGTGACATGTATGACCGACTGGTAGATAGGGACGACACCGTACTGGACGCAACAAGGAGGAAATGGGAGGACGACCTGGGGATGGAGATAGGGTGGGGACTCTGGAGCGAAGCACTGCATAGGGTCAACTCCACCTCCACGTGCGCAAGGCTCAGCCTGACGCAACTAAAAGTGGTACATAGAGCCCACTTAACAAGAACCCGTATGAGTAGGTTCTTCCCGGAGGTGGAAGACAGATGTGAACGGTGCCAAAGAGGCCCGGCCAACCACGCCCACATGTTCTGGTCTTGCCCCAGACTCGTGGAGTACTGGACAGCCTTCTTGGAGGTTATGTCCAAAGTGGTGGGAGTGAGGGTGGAGCCATGCCCGATAGTGGCGGTCTTCGGGGTTTCAGAACAGCCAGATCTATTCCTGGGGAGGAGGGCGGACGCCCTTGCCTTTGCCTCCCTGATCGCCCGCCGTAGAATCCTGTTTGGCTGGCGGTCAGCAGCACCGCCCAGAGCTGCGGACTGGCTGTCCGACCTCTCGGAATCTCTCCAAATGGAGAAAATCAAATTTGCCATCCGAGGGTCGGACGACGGCTTCCACAGAACGTGGGAGCCATTCATGCAACTGTTCCGGGACCTATTTGTGGCCAATGTACAAGAGGAAGAATAGTCGGGGGAAGGTAGCGGGAGGGGGGGGGGGGGCTACAGGTTCGGTACGGGGGTTCGATGGCTAGCTAAGGCCCAAAACCAACTAAATAAACATGTTGAGGGGTGGGGGGGGGGGGGGGGGGGGGGGGCGGGCGCAGTTACCACTACGAAGATGCTTACCTGTAAATATGTATGTTAATTTTTGCGTGTTTGTTTGTTTTTTTTTTGTTCTTTTTCTCTCCTAACAATTTGTAATTTGTTCAATATAAAATATGAAAACTGAATAAAAACATTTATAAAAAAAAAAAAAAATTCATATAGTATTCTAGGCTGTAAGGCAGCATGGTGACGCAGTGGTTAGCACTGCTGCCCCAATCGCTTCTCGGCCTTTTAGCTAAGATGTGCGTGAGGTCAGGTGTAATGCCCGGATCTGGTATGTCTCTCTTGTGGGCATCATGAATTGGATTCAATTTGAATTGTCTTTCACAGCAGGCAAAGAGCTGGATTAGGGGTTTGCCCCTGTCCACTCTCTGAGCTCTGGCTTTGCAAAAAAAAAAAAAGCACTGCTGCCTCACGGCGCCGTGGAACCGGTTCGATCCCGGGTCACTGTCCGTGTGGAGTTTGCACATTCTCCCCATGTTTGCGTAGGTCTCACCCCCACAACCCAAAGATGTGCAGGGTAGGTGTGGTGTATATGGATTTCAGTAAGGCGTTTGATAAGGTTCCCCACGGTAGGCTATTGCAGAAAATAAGGAAGTATGGAATTGAAGGTGATTTAGCGGTTTGGATCAGTAATTGGCTAGCTGAAAGAAGACAGAGGGTGGTGGTTGATGCCAAATGTTCATCCTGGAGTTACTAGTGGTGTACCGCAAGGATCTGTTTTGGGGCCACTGCTGTTTGTCATTTTTATAAATGACCTGGAAGAGGGTGTAGAAGGATGGGTTAGTCAATTTGCAGATGACACGAAGGTCGGTGGAGTTGTGGATAGTGCTGAAGGATGTTATAGGATACAGAGGGACATAGATAAGCTGCAGAGCTGGGCTGAGAGGTGGCAGATGGAGTTTAATGCGGAAAAGCGTGAGGTGGTTCACTTTGGAAGGAGTAACAGGAATGCAGAGTACTGGGCTAATGGCAAGATTCTTGGTAGTGTAGATGAACAGAGAGATCTCGGCATCCAGGTACATAGATCCCTGAAAGTTGCCACCCAGGTTAATAGGGCTGTTAAGAAGGCATATGGTGTGCTAGCCTTTATCAGCAGGGTGATTGAGTTTCGGAACCACAAGGTCATGCTGCAGCTGTACATAACTCTGGTGCGGCCGCACCTGGAGTACCGCGTGCAGTTCTGGTCACCACATTATAGGAAGGATGTGGAAGCTTTGGAAAGGGTTCAGAGGAGATTTACTAGGATGTTGCCTGGTATGGAGGGACGGTCTTACGAGGAAAGGCTCAGGGAATTGAGGTTGTTTTCGTTAGAGAGGAGAAGGCTGAGAGGTGACTTAATAGAGACATATAAGATAGTCAGAGGGTTAGATAGGGTGGACAGTGAGAGTCTTTTTCCTCGGATGGTAATGACCAACACGAGGGGACATAGCTTTAAATTGAGGGGTGATAGATATAGGACAGATATCAGAGGCAGTTTCTTCACTCAGAGAGTAGTAGGGGTGTGGAACGCCCTGCCTGCAACAGTAGTAGACTCGCCAACTTTAAGGGCATTTAAGTGGTCACTGGATAGACATATGGATGAAAATGGAATAGTGTAGGTCAGATAGGCTTCAGATGGTTTCACAGGTCGGCGCAACATCGAGGGCCGAAGGGCCCGTACTGCGCTGTAGTGTTCTATGTTCTATGTAGGTGGATTGTTCTTGCTAAATTGCCCCTCAATTGGAAAAAAGAATTGGGTACTCTAAATTTATTTTTTGAAAAGTATTCTGGGCTTTAATAATAGGGGCATAGATTTCAATAGTAAGGAGGTTATATGGAACTTAAGACCTTCGCTGGAGTATTGTGTACAGTTCAGGAGATTCCAGGGATGAGAAAATCAGTTATGAAGATAGATTGGAGAGATTGGGACTGTTCTCTTTGGAGAAGAAAAGGCTACGAGGAGATTTGATAGCGGTATTAAAAATCATGAAGGGGCTGGATTTAAAGACAATCACTTAAGGAATATGGACTTCACTGGCGATACCAGCATATATTGGCAGCAGGGTAGCATGGTGGTTAGCATAAATGCTTCACAGCTCCAGGGTCCCAGGTTCGATTCCCGGCTGGGTCACTGTCTGTGTGGAGTCTGCACGTCCTCCCCCTGTGTGCGTGGGTTTCCTCCGGGTGCTCCGGTTTCCTCCCACAGTCCAAAGATGTGCGGGTTAGGTGGATTGGCCATGCTAAATTGCCCGTAGTGTCCTAATAAAAGTAAGGTTAGGGGGGGGGGGGGGTTGTTGGGTTACGGGTATAGGGTGGATACGTGGGTTTGAGTAGAGTGATCATGGCTCGGCACAACATTGAGGGCCGAAGGGCCTGTTCTGTGCTGTACTGTTCTATGTTCTATATTGCCCATTCCTTATAGACCTTGAGAAGGTGGTGAAGAGCTGCTTTTCTGAACCGTTACAATCCATGTGGAAAAGGTACACTCGCATGTTAGAGAGGGGGTTCCAGGATTTTGACCCAGTGACAGTGAAGGAATGATTATATATTTTTAAGTCAGGGGGGTGAATGGCTTGGAGGGGACTTCCAGGTGGTGGTGTTCACGTGTATCTATTTCCCTTGATCTTGGTAGTGGTCGGGGGTTTGGAAGGTACTGTCTCAGGAGACTTGGACCATAAGACATATGAGCAGAATTAGGCCATTCGTCCCATCTGCTCCACCATTCAATCAAATTTGATTCCAGAGCATCGATACCCAACACATTAAGAACCATTCCCTCCTTCACAACTTCTTCTCTCCACGACTCTCCTCCTTTAACATTCTCCTAAAAACCTCACGCCGTTGACCAATATGTCGTAATATCTCCTCCTGCGCTTCAATGGCAGATTTTGACTGATAATTGTTGTGAAGCCCCATGGGACACTTTTACCATATTATAGGTGCTATATAAAGGCATAGTCTTGTTAATGTGCAGAAAAAAACATAGCAAGCAAATAGTCAAAAATGAGCTCACAAAAGTCCAAAAGAAAAGGTTTGCATGTATTGCTCTATTAGATTTTCACTGCTGATGAGTGAAGTTGTACTCATACTTAATTTTTTTTAGAACTGATTGCAATTGATATTTACAGTCACTTTTGAGGATAAAAGAAAAGCAAACTATGAAAAAGGGAATGCGGAGCTGGAGCGGAGGCGTCAGACCCTTCTGGAGCAGCAACAGCGGGAGGCTGATCGTAGAGCACAGCGGGCAAGGGAGGAATATGAGAGAAAGGAGCGTGAACTGCAAGAGCAGGAACGGAAAAGGCAGCTTGATCTGGAGAAACGTTTGGAGAAGCAACGCGAGTTGGAAAGACAAAAGGAAGAGCAAAGGAGGAAAGAAATCGAAAAACGAGAGGTTTGCAATAAAGATTTTTAAACTGGAAACAGTGCATTTTGTAGATTCTGCGGGCAGTAGGCACAAGATGGAGGAATTTGAATCTTACATTAGTTTGAAAGAATCTGCGAATCATCTCAGTTTCAATGTGCTGTGTTTTGAAGTCATGATCTTATGATTGTAAATTTCATGACTTCATGTCATGGCTGTGGGGAGAATGTGGTTGGATTTCTGTACAGTCACCCCAAACTGCTGTTTATTTACCTCCTAACACCCAGCTTATACAATATTGGCAGAGGTTGCTGGGGATCTATACTTGACAGGGAGGAGAAATAAATCATAAAGTGTGCCAAAGAGTGTGAGTCTAGATCTGACCCGATATGCTTACGATGTACAATCTAAGAGAGTAAACTCCAAGTGACCTGTGGCTTAACAACTTATTACAACCAGAAGCTATGTGCTCCATTTACACAATGGTTTACCACTACTCTCAAAATCTAAAATTGCTTCCTTTCTGCATGTGTGTGTGTGTGCATATACTGTATACATATATAAATGGTACTTGCGTGGAATTTCCTTGAGACAGTTCAACATTACGAGTTAGATCGCAAAAGTGGGCTTTACTTCATAGAGTTCTGGTAACTTGTATGGATTCGGAGAGTTGTATTTTACAGAGCTGGTGTGAAGCATAAAACAGAAGCAGTTTTAATCTCTCAGAATGGCAACATATCTATAATGTGATGGGACTTGTGAATTGTCATCTCGGATAATGCCAATAAGAAACTAATTTGGCATCTTTTTAAACTTAATTTTCTAAAAATTATAAAAACATATTTTTTTGTTTGGTGGTTTTTTGAGCATTTTCCTTTATCTCGATTTTGCATTGTAAAGTTGAATTATTTTACGACGCCAGTGTTCTCGAGCTACTTTTGCATTTGTTGTGTACCTTTAGGCAGCTAAGCAGGAACTTGAACGTCAGCGTCAGCTTGAGTGGGAGCGGATCCGGCGACAAGAACTCCTCAACCAGCGAAACCGGGAACAAGATGAAATTGTCCATTTAAAGGCCAAAAGAAAAAGCCTGGAACTTGAACTGGAGGCATTAGTAAGTAGATGTGCAGGACCCAGCAAGTATGATTCATAATTCACATGGCTGGTGTGGATCTATTTTTGCCGTAGTTCGTTAATATTGAGATCTTGAGGGGCAGCACGGTGGCCTAGTGGTTAGCACAGCTGCCTCATGGCGCTGAGGTCCCAGGTTCGATCCCGGCTCTGGGTCACTGTCCGTGTGAAGTTTGCACATTCTCCCCGTGTCTGCGTGGGTTTCGCCCCTACAACACAAAAATGTGCAGAGTAGGTGGATTGGCCATGCTAAATTGCCCCTTAATTAGAAAAAAAAATTGGGTACTCTAAATTTATATATTAAAAAAATATTAAAAATGTTGAGATCTTGGATGTAAAATCATACAAATAAACCCTTTTACAGGCATCTGTTCCTCCCTCCTTCCGTTTATTGTATTAACCGAGCTGGGGAGATCGAGAACATCTAGATCCGATACCAGGAAAATCAAATTCATTCTAAACTGTAGTAAATTCTGACTTCTCCCCTTTCATTCAACCTATCGTACGCATTGCAACAAGTGTTTCGTAGAAATAAAATCCTGTCATTGACTGATATTGAATGAGGTTTGGGTAACTACAGATTCAACAGTTTCAATAGTTTATATTTCAACTACACGCACGCAAACACAAGCATGCACACACTGTTTGAATTGCAGTTTTCAATATTTGAATGTACAGCAGAAACAAATGAAAAGAAGAACATAGTGAAAGGAGAACCCCGCCAATCCCTCACCATTGATGTGCAATATTTTAAAATAGAATGGTAAGCAGTTGCCCTTAAAACACAGCCAGAGTTGCCAGAGGTTCACTGTACATTTCAGTTGGCCTAGTTTTCATAGATCATAGAATTTACAGTGCAGAAGGAGGCCATTCGGCCCATCGAGTCTGCACAGGCTCTTGCAAAGAGCACCCTACCCAAGGTCAACACCTCCACCATATCCCCATAACCCAGTAACCCCACCCAACACTAAGGGCAATTTTGGACACAAAGGGCAATTTATCATGGCCAATCCGCCTAACCTGCACATCTTTGGACTGTGGGAGGAAACCGGAGTACCCGGAGGAAACACACGCACACACGGGGAGGATGTGCAGACTCCGCACAGTGACCCAAGCCGAAATCGTACCTGGGACCCTGGAGCTGTGAAGCAATTATGCTATCCACAATGCTACTGTACTGCCCAAAAGACAACTTTATGTGGATAGTAATTAATTCTCAGAATTTTTGGAGCACAGATATTTCGAGAAAGCAGTTTTAAAATTCTCACTGCATTTTGAAAAATAATGAACAGTTCAATGGTTATTGATTGAAGCTCTGGTCAAAAATGAATGCTTATTAGATTCAGCTGTGAACCTATTCAGTTTATTCAGACTTGATTTTCTCTGCAAAATAAGTAATTTTGGTTTTTAAAAAAAAGTTAAAAATCAATTTAGAGTATCCAATTCTTTTGTTTTTCCAATGAAGGGGCAATTTAGCGTGCTCAATTCACCTACCCTGCATATCTTTTTGGGTTGTGGAGTTGAGACCCATGCAGACACTGGGAGAATGTGCAAACTCCATACGGACAGTCACCCGGGGCACGGATTGAACCCAGGTCCTCAGCGTGGTGAGGCAGCAGTGCTAACCACTGTGACACCATGCCGCTCCAAAATTTTAATAAAATTGAATGCAACATTATTGTGGGTTCCTGAAACTTTTAACGGCAATCTTTTAAAAGTTTATCGTATATTTCTTCATTCAAAATCTATTTGTTAAAAGTACAGTTTTGAATGTAACACCTCTCTTTGTTTTTAGATAAGGTCAGACATCTGAAAGGTACAGGGCTGGATTCTCTGCTTGAGAGGCATGGGAAAGGGTTCTTCGTTGGCTGACGCCAAAATCAGGGAACGCGAGTGGGTAGAGAATAGGTTCTGATGACAAAATCGCAGTGGGTGCCAATTTGACGGCAAATTACAATTCTCCATCACCTCGACAGCGGCGTCAATGCGTTTCGGAACGCATGTACAATACACACCATTTGTATATTATTAGCAGGCTCGACTCGGAATTCTCCGCCTCCGGTGGGCTAAGTTCCCGCGATGGGCGCAGTTCACTTGTGCTTTTAAATATCGTAAAACTGGCATCATGGCTGATGATGGAGAGAGAGGAGGTAGGACACGGAGAGGCATGACCGTGGGCTGCCTGCCGGTCACTGGCTGGGGCAGGAGGGTTGACAGGGTCATGGGGTGGGACGGGGGTAAGGGCCATGTACCCGGGGTGACCCCCCCACAGGACTGGGGCGGTGTCCAGGGACAGACCACTAATATCGCGACCTGCAAGACAGCCACCTTGTTGCGTACCCCACTGATTACCCATCTTGGTCACTGGTCCTGCAGAGTGATACTGGCTGTGTGAGTACCCTGCACCCCACCTTCCACCAGACCACCCCACCCGCCAACCTGGCCACCATCCATTGGCAGGATATCAGGCGGCCCACCAGAACAATGCCCCTGCAGGCTCCTAACTCCTCTCTCTCCTTCATCAACATGAGGGTACCACTAGTGGCCGTGCTCGGAGGCGGCACAGGCTTGGGTCAGAGGTGTGGGCCTAGCCGGTGCGTGACATGGCAGGGCGACCGGTTTTTGGGGTTGGCCCGGGAAGGTGGAGCTGATGGTGGCCAACATAGTTGGCGAACCTGGAGGCAATCAAGTTGTCTTATGCGTGGTGGCCGTGGCGCACATATCATGTGGCCTCCTGTGCCTGGCTGGGCCCAATGTCCTCCACATCCTCCTCGTTGGACGAAGCATGCCATTCCTCCACCTTCTCCAGCATGTTTCCCCGCCCTGTGGAAGACACAGCAGTCCACCATGTTGCGGGAAACCCTCACACTGCTGTACTGGAGGGCCCGCCCTGAGCGGTACAGGCACCTGAACCATGCCTTCAGCACACGGATGCCCTTGGACACTGCATGGACGTTGTTATAGTGGTTCTCCGTGTTGGTCTGGGGCCTCCGGATAGACATTATCAGCCATGACTGCAGCGGGTAACCCAGGAGCCAGCGCCTTTCCCGGGGGCATGCCTCATAGGTGCCGGGCACTGTTGAGTGTGCCAGGACAAAGGAGACATGCATGCTGCGTGGATATCGAGCGCAGGCATGCATGGTGCAGCTGATGGTCACTCGCTAGCTACACATTCATCGAGTGGAATCCCTTCTGTTTGATGAGGGGCATCCCCATATGCGCCGATGCCCATAGCGGAACATGCATCCTGTCAATCACCCCCTGGACCTGGGGCATGCCAGCGATTGCGGCAAATCCCACTACCCGGATAAACTGGTGGAATCAGTCCACATTGAAGGTTATGTACTGTGCCTTCCAGGCATACAGGACATCCGTTGTGGTGCAGATGCACCCGTGCATGGAAGTCTGAGTGCGCGCTACTCTGCCAGCAGGGTGCCACCTTGTTGCAGGGGGCAATGTGTGTCACCGACTGGCATGTGTGCGGGCAGAAACTGCGGAAAGTGCTGGGTCAGCACCTGTTAGGACCGTAGCTGTATTGTAACTTGGGTTCTCTTTGCAATGCACGGGCAGGATGGAGGGAGCAGATACGCACTGGGAGGCAGGGCTTGGGGCCGGCCGGTGTTCCTGCGGGTGGGCTGACTACTGGTGGGGCATCTGCCCTGGGGCGAGCAATGTGCTAGGGAAGGTGACAAATGTCAGGGTGCATGCATCCACTATTTGGGATATGCTCTGCACCCAGTGGGGTAACGCCTCGTATGAGGTGCCAGTACCTGGTGGGCCACTGGCTGCGCACGCACGTCCCGTTTATGGATCAGCTAGGGTTTCCTAGGGGGGGTGGCCTAATGGGGAGGGGGCACCCATATGTTCAGTGGCGCTCTGCACCTTTATGGGCTCCTCTCACCCTCAGCAGCCAAGGCACCCGGTTCCCGTTTTTAAATACCACATGTGAACCATGCCGGTGTCACTTCCTCTTGGCAGAGGGGGAGCATCGTGAGGCTGGAGACTACTGAGTCAGGCCCGTTAATGATATGCTAATGTCCGTTACACGCTGCCATTGAGGCACTGGAGCATGGCTTTCTGTTAGGCGCCCAGTCTCGACCTCTAATTTCGGCTTACGCCCGATTCACCACCTCGATGGCAATTCCGGCGTCGCTGGGCGGAGAATCCTGCCCATAGTGTTTACAGATTTTGCTAACATTGACTGTGCATAGTTAATCCCTGTCAGATAAGTCACAATGTATAAATATTAGATTGTTGACAATCTTAGTTCTGCTGAGAAAAGTAAAAGAAACTTGTTAACCGTCAAAAAATAAATGTGTGGGCCTGAGAGACTTTTTTTGCACCTGATAGAACTATTTTTATGAGGATATTGACTACAATGCATTGTGGGCTGGAACAGCAAAACTGCAATACAGTAAAGTGGCAAATCACCATTGAATGAATAAGATTTCCCCGAGTGTAGTTCCCACCAAGATTAACCAACTTGTGGGTAGATAGAGCAGGATATTCCACTGAATGAGCAATTATCAGCTCACTGAATTAAACCTAGAAAATCAAATAGGTACTCCTTTTGATTATTACTAGTAAGTCATTGCGGCAATGTGGTGCAGTGTTTCATTTTCAAAATTATCTGTCCCTGCCCACATGGCCCGCATGAATGTGGTGCCATTGTACTTTCTCTTGGCTCAGTGCAATTAATGTTGGTGTTTTCATTTTTTCCTCCTAAATGTGACCAAAACTCTAATCTGTTTCAGACTGAGAAGCAGCAAAATGTGACGAGCAGAGTGCACGAAGTGCAAAGCAGAAAGGAAGTTCAAAAAAATGAACTGAATCTGGTAAACAAGAAACATGACCAGAGGCGAATAGAAGTAAACCTTTTACAGCAACAGCTCCAGGTAGTGGCCTAAATATTTCTTTTCGAGCTTGACTCCACCTTTATTTAACAAAAATATGTAGTCAAATCTGATTAATCTTCTTGAGTGAGGCTAACAATACCAAATCTTTCATATTGGGAAAACCTCGAAGATGGAGTATGGGGCAGATGAAGATGAAGATAGGGCAGACTGATTTAAGTTTGCACTACTTTAATACACAGATTAAAATGGAGGCACAGTGACACAGGGCTCCAGTAGGTACACTACTGAATGGTAGCAAAAATAGAAAAACATAGCAGGTCGAGCAATATCTCTGAAGAGAGAAACAGAGTTAATGTTTCAAGTCCGTATGATTTCTCTTCACTTCGGAAGAGAGGTAGAAATGTGATGGATTTTCTATTGCTGAAGAGACCTTAAGACATGGGAGCAGAAATAGGCCATTCGGCCCATTCAGTCTGCTTCGCCATTCAATGAGATCCTAATTGAACTGATATAATCCTCAACTCCACTTTTCTGCCTTATCCCCATAACCCTTGATTCCCTGACTGATTAAAAATCTGTCTATCTCAGCCTTGAACATGATTAATGACCGAATCTCTACAACCCTTTGGGGTAAAGAATTTGACATTTTCACTACCCTCTGAGAGATGAAATTCCTCCTCACCTCTGTCGTTAATGGGCGACCCCTTACTCTGAGATTATGCCCTCGGGTCCTAGACTCTTTCACAAGGGGAAACAACCTCTCAACATCTACCCTCTCAAGCCCACTGAGAATCCTTTATGTCTCAATAAGGTTGTCTCATTCTTCTAAACTCCAATGAGTACAGGCTCAGCCTACTCAACCTCTCCTCATAAGAAAATCCCACCATACCCGGGATCAACCTACTGAACCTCCTCTGGACTGCCTCCAATGCCAATCTATCCTTCCTGAGATAAGCGGACCAAAACTGTTCACAGTATTCCAGGTGTGGTCCAACTAGTGCCTTGTATAGTTTTAGCAAGACTTCCTTATTTTTATACTCCCTTTCCTTTGAAAAAAAGGCCAATATTTCATTTGCCTTCCCTATTACCTTCTGAACTTGGCTGCTAGCTGTTTGTGAATTATTCACGAAAAGCTCCCAAAGCACTCTGTGCTGCAGTTTTTTGCAGTCTTTCTCCATTTAAATAATATTCAGCTCCTTTATTCTTCCTCTCAAAGTGCATAACTTCATTCTTTTATCATAATATGGCATCTGCCAATTTTTGCCCACTCACTTAACCTGTCTACATCCCTCTGTAGACTCTTTGTGTCGTCCTCGCCACTTGTCTTCCCACCTATTTTTGTGTCATTCCCAAACTTGGCAATAGTACATTCACTTTACTCATCTCAGTCATAATATATATTGTAAATAATTGTGGCTCAAGCACCCTGTGGCACTCCACTAGTTACAAGTTGCCATCCTGAAAATTCCCCTCTTATCCAAATTCTGCCTTCTATCAGTTTGTCAATCCTTTTCCATGCTAATATACTACTACCTCAACACCATGGGCTCTTATCTTATTAAGTAGATTTTTGATTAGTAACTAATCGAACACTTTTTGGAAATCCAAGTTTCTTCCATCTACTGGTTCCCTATCATCTATCCTGCTCATTACCATCTCAAAGAAGTCTAATAGATTTGTCAGGCGTAGTTTTTCCTTCATGAAGCCGTGTTGACTCTGCTTAATTATATTATGTATTTCTAAATGCTCTGCTATTACATCCTTATAATAAACTTGAACATTTTCCCAATGACAGATGTTAAGCTAACTGGCCTATAAATGTTTTTATCTCCCTCCCTATTTGAATAAGGGTGTTCTAACAATTGGCAGTTTTCCAATCCTCTGGGACTTTTCCTGAATTTAAGGATTCTTGGAAGATTATGACCACTGCATTCACTATCACTGTTACTACTTCCTTTAAAATCTTAGGATGCAACCCATAAGGCCCAGGGAACTTATCGGTATTTAGTCCCATTAGTTTTCCTAGTACTTTTTCTTTTATCATAGTTATTGTATTTATTTACTCACCCCTCTCCCTTTTTTGCCCCTTGATTATTTAGTATTTTTGGAATGTTATTGGTGTCCTCCACCATGAAGGCTGATTTCAGTTGGGCTTCACTGGAACATTGCAGCAGGCAAAGGACTGAAATGTGTGCATGAGAGCAAGCTTGTGAGTTGAAATGGCAAGCGACAGATAGGTTGGGGTTGTGCTTGAGCAAAGGTGTTCTCCAAACACCAGGTCTGCCTGTCTGCATTTAGTCTCCCCAACATAGAGGGGACCACATTGTGAGGAGAAAATTGAAGGAGGTACAAGTAAATCACTGCTTCACCTGAAAGGCCTCGGACATTACGGAGGGAAAAGGTAAAGAGGCAGACCTTCTGCAATTGCATGGGAAAGGAACGAGGAGTGGGGGTGATGGAGGAATGGACCAGGCTGTCATGGGAGGAAAGGTCCCTATTAATGCTTTGGGAAGGTGAGGGGAATATGTGCTGGATTTAGCAGAAGTGGTGGAGGATGATCCTATGAATGTGGTAAACTGGTGGGGTGAAAATAATAATAATCTTTTTATTGTCACAAGTAAGCTTATATTAAAACAAATGTTAAATACAGTTGAGGGTCCTGTCAACCACAGCTGGGGGGAAGCCTCGGCTCAGGAAAATGGACAAATCTGGAAGGTAGCATCATCGGAACAGATATGATGTTGGGTGAGAAACTGAGGAGAATGGGATGGAATGCTTACAAGGAAGTATGGTGTGAGGAGCTGTAGTTAAGGTAGCTGTGGGAGTTGGTGGGCTTGTAATGTAGATTGGTAGTCTATCACTGGAAAGGGGGACAGAGAAGTAAGGGAAGTGTCAGATTGGTCATGAGAAAGTTGAAAAATGGAAGCAAAGTCGATAAATTTTTCCATGTCCAGCTATCTTACCTTTTTGCCACTATTAGCACCTTCTTTAGTCTTTAACACTATCATAAACACTACCTTTGCCTTTTGCCCATGACATCTTTGTCAAATCTCTCCTGAGCTCCCACCTACTCCTGACCTATTTTGTTCTACCAGCTCAACCCCCATTCACAGTATACAATCCACCACATTTGTATCTGTCCATCTCTGAAGAAGAATTGTATGGATTTGAAATGTTAACTCTATTTCTGATTTTGTGTTTTTATTTCAGATTTCCAACATCTGCAGTATTTTGGTTTTATTTTGCTGAATGGTAGTATATTGATTTGCGAGGGCCGGTTTTACAGCATCAGTTCATTTGAATTAAGACACCCAATTGCACTTTATGAACCCAAGTTAAATATGTCAATAAACATTCCGCCTCTCCACGAGAAAGTTGGAAGCCCTGATATAGCGTGGTGATGACGGCAGGCACGTGTGTGGTGTGTTGGAGACGGGTTTAGTGAATTTCAATTTTTAACTCCTTCTCCTGGACTCTCTTGCCCATCATGAGGATGGGGTTAATATCAAAGCCAATGAAACTGCATTGATATCAGACTTTGAATTCTTTGAAGTGGACATGGATTAAACAGGATCTTGACAGGGATGAATCACAGAGAATGAGTGGAGGACAGTGTGTCGGTGAAATGGGAAGCCAGCCACAGAGACTGGTGATGGAAGAGTTCAGATCCGATGAGGCAATTAGCTTTGGTTGAGTCCAACTGCTTATATGAATATTTTCTGAGAATACCTGCCTTTAAGATAAGTTTTACTTTACTTAAAACCCAGCTAAAATATGTTCCTCTACTGTATGTGTTCTTTTAGGAGCTTCAGAATATGTTGACTCAGTTAATTCCTGAAAAGCAAGCACTGGATGACCAAATTAAACACCTTCAGCCCAATTCTGCCCACAGTGAGTATGTTGCATTCTTTAAAAGCTTGCTTATTTTCTTGTACTTCATTTCCATAAGGATCATGCCCATTTGTATATGGGCAGAATGGACTCGCAATTAGATGTTGACACTGCAAAGGCTATTCCAGCAATAATACTGAAGTCTGCGCCCTTAGCCAAGCTGTTCAAGTACAGCAACAACACTAGCATCTACCCACCGATGTGGAAAATTGCCCAGGTTTGTCCTGCCCAGAAAAAGCAGGACAAATCCAAGCCAGCAAATTAACATCCCATCAATCTGCTCTTGATCATCAGCAAAATTATTGATGGGATCGTCATTAGTGTTATCTAGTGGCACTTACTCAGCAGTAATGTGGTCACCGACGTTGAGTTTGTGTTCCACCAGGGCCACTCAGCTACTGACCTAATTACAGCTTGAGTCCAAACATGAATAAAAAGCTGAACTCCAGAGGTGAGGTGACATTTGACATCAAGGAGCAGTAGCAAAACTGCAGTCAATGGGAATCGGGTGGTGGGGGGTAACTCTCCACTTGTTGGGAGTCATACCTGGCAGAACGGAAGATGGTTGTGGTGGTTGGCAGTAAATAATTGCAATCCCGGGATATCCCACTCCTCCCACCTGGCTTACTCACTCTTCCAACTTCTTCCATCGGGCAGGAGGTACAGAAGTTTGAGAACACGCACAAACAGGCTCAAAAACAGCTTCTTCCCTACTGTTACCAGACTCTTAAACAACCCTCTTATGGACTGACCTCATTAACACTACACCCCTATGTGCTTCATCCGATGCCGGTGCTTATGTAGTTACATTGTATACCTAGTGTTGCCCTATTATGTATTTTCTTTAATTCCCTTTTCTTCCCATGTACTTAATGATCTGTTGAGCTGCTCGCAGAAAAATACTTTTCTCTGTACACGTGACAAGAAACAAATCCAGTCCAATCACTACAGATGTTCCTCAGTGTAGCATCCGTGGCCCAACGATGCTTCATCAATGACTCCATCATAAGGTTGGAAATTGGAATCTTCGCTGATGATTGTACAGTGTTTAGCATCATTCGCATTCCACCGATTCTGAAACAGTGCATGCGCAAATGCAGCACGGCCTGGACAACATTCAAGCTTGGGCCGATAAATGGGAAGTAATATTCGCGTCACACAAGTGCCAGACAATGACTATCTCCAACAAGAGAGAATCTAACCATCATCCCTTGACGTTCAATGACATTACTATCGCTGAATCCCCAACTATCAACATCCTGGGATTACCATTGACCAGAAACTAAACTGGAATAGCCATAGAAATATTGTAGCTACAAGAACAGGTCAGAGGCTGCGAATTCTGTGAAGAGTAACTCATCTCCTGACTCCCCAAAGTCTGTCCACCATCGAAAAGGAACAAGTCAGAAGTGTGTTGGAATACTCTCCCCTTGTCTGGATGAGTGCAGTTCCAATAACACTCAAGAAGCTCAGCACCATCCAGGACAAAGCATGCTATTCACCACCTTAAATATCCACTCCTACCACCATCGACACATCCATACAAGTGGAGAGTACTCCATCACACTCCTGTACATTGCGGCAATGTGCTGCCGTGCCTCATTTTCTGTAGTTAGCTCTATCTGTTCCCACAAGAAGTCTACATGGATGTGAAACCTATATAATTTTTCTTTGGCCTTGTAGCTGATGGACAGGCATTGGGGAGTCAGGAGATGAATTATTCACTGCAGAGTTCCCAGCACTGACCTGCTCTTGTAGCATTGTATTTTTATGGCTTGTCCAGTTCATTCTCTGGTCATTGGTAACCCCAGGATGTTGATAGAAAGGATTCCATCATGGTAATGCCATTGAATGTCAAAGAGAGATGGTTAAATTCTCTACAGTTGAAAGGGTCATTGTCTGGCATTTGTATTGTGTGAATGTTCCTTGACACTTATCAGCCCAAGCCTGAATGTTGTCCAGGTCTTACTGCATATGGGCATGGACTGCTTCAGTATATGAAGGGTCACGAATGGCGCTGAACACCATGCAGCCATCAGCGAACTTTTGACCTCGTTCTGGAGGAAAGGTCATTGATGACGTAGCTGAAGATAGTTGGGCCTAGGACATTCACTCATGTTCTGTGGCTAAAATAATCGGCCTCCAAAAACCACAACCATCTTCCTTTATTCTAGGTATGACTTCCAACAGTAGAGAATTTTCCTCCTGATTCCCATTGGCTTTAATTTTGCTGGGGCTCCTTGATGGCGCACTAGGTGAAATGCTGTCTTGACGTCAAGGACAAACACTCTCACCTCACCTCTGGAGTTTGGCTCTTTGTCCATATTTGAACCAAGGTTGTAATAAGGTCAGAAGCTGAGTGGCCAAGCTGGGCATTCGTAAGCAGGTTAATACTGTGTAAATGCTGCTTGATTGCAGTGTCAACGACACCTTACATCACTTTACTGATGATTAAGGGTAGACTGATAGGGTACTGGTTGGCCAGATTGAATTTTCCTGCCTTTTTATGTCTGAGCCGTTTCATCATAGAATTTACAATGCAGAAGGAGGCCATTCGGCCCATCGAGTCTGCACCGGCTCTTGCAAAGAGCACCCTACCCAAGGTCAACACCTCCACCCTATCCCCATAACCCAGTAACCCAGTAACCCCACCCAACACTAAGGGCAATATTGGACACTAAGGGCAATTTATCATGGGCAATCCACCTAACTTGCACATCTTTGTGACTGTGGGAGGAAACCGGAGCACCCGGAGGAAACCCACGCACACACTGGGAGGATGTGCAGACTCCGTACAGACAGTGACCCAAGCCGGAATCAAACCTGGGACCCTGGAGCTGTGAAGCAACATTGTTGGTTAAATGCCTGTGTTGTAGCTATACTGGAACAGCATGGCACATTCTGGAGGCGCGAGTCTTCAGTACCACTGCTGGGACATAGTCAGGGCCCAAAGCCTTTGTTCAATCTATTCTGCCATTTCTTGATATTATGTGGAGTGAATCAAATTGGCTGAAGACTGGCATCTGGGATGCTGGGGACCTCAGAAGGTGACTGAGAGGGATAATCTATATGGCCCTTCTGACTTAAGTTGGTTGCAACTGTTGTGTCTTGTATTTTGTATTGATGTGCTGGCCCCCCTCCCAGCATTGAGGGTGGGGATATTCCAGTTAATTGTTTAGTTGTCCATTACCATTCGAACCTGATGCAGCAGAGCTTTTATCTGATCTACAACCTTGGTTCAAATATGGACAAAAGAGCTGAACTCCAGAGGTGAGTTGAGAGTAATTGCCCTTGACATCAAGGCAGCATTTCATCTAGTGCCCTCGGAAAATTGAAACCAATGGAATCAGGAGGAAGTGTCTCCAATGGTGGAAGTCATCCCTAGCACAAAGGAAGACGGTTGAGGTTGTGGAGGACATGTTTTTAGGTTTGCCTGTTGCTGTACCTGACGTGCTGTCCTGCACTCTTCATGGATTCCCTGGCTGGATGATGATGGTAGAGAGGGGGGGATATGCCAGGGTATGAGGTACAGATTGTCGTTGAATAAAGCTCTACTCCACTTGATGGCCCAGTTTTGAACTGCTAGATCTGTCTGAATCATTTAGCAAACTGATAGTGCCACATTACATAATGCACAGTATCCTCAGTGTGTCGACAGAACTTTGTCAGTACGGTGGCCACTCCTATGAATACTGTCATGGGCATATGGTTCTGCAAAAGCTAAATGGGTAGGGACAAGTAAGTTTTCCCTCTTGTTGAGCCCCTCACCATCCACCCAGTCTGGCAGGTATGTAATTCTGGATTTGGCCAGCTCAGTCAGTAGTGGTGCTACTGAGCCACTCTTGATGATTGCCATTGAAGTTCCCGAGCCAGGTTACATTCTGTGCCATTAGTGCTTCTTCCAAGTGGCATTCAACATGGAGGAGAATACCAGCTGAGGAACGGTAATAAATGCTAATCAGCAGGACACTTCCTTGCCCAAGACTCCTAATGATGATTTGCTGTCATTTCATGGGTTTAGGTCAAAGTGCTTTGTCTGGTTTTATTCTATTCTGAGGTTTCTGCAGTGGTTTGGTACAAATGAGTAGCTTGCTCGGCCAATTTGGAGGTCATTTAAAAGTGAACCGCATTTTGTGGATCTAGTGCCACATGTAGACCAGGTAAGGATGGTAGATTTCCTTCCATGAAGGACATTAGTAAACCAAATGGGTTTTAATGACAATTCAATAGTTTTATGGCCCCCTTTACTGAGATTAGCTTTTAATTCCAGATTCATTAATTGAATTCATATTCTACCAGCTGCCAAGGTGGGATTTGAACCTGTATCCCTCGATCATTAGCCTGGGCCTCTGGATTACTAATCCACTGACATTGCCACAACGCCACCATCTTCTCTCTTAAGCTCAGCAGTGGCTACTTGTTGCACGCTTATGTCCAAAACAAAACTGATTTACATATCTCTCGGCTCTCTTGATTGAAGAAAATTTGTGTTCTTTAGCTACGAGTTTCATGCTATTGGATCGGAACCATGCAGAAAGGAAAGAATCTTGTGAACGACTTCGGCAACAGCTGAATGACCTGGAGAAAGAGACAGCAGACAAACTTTCTGAAATGGATGCTTTTAACACTCAGCTACAGGTAATATCCAAACAGTGTTGTTAACGAGGTGCGCTGCTCATAACTAGAAAATGTTGTGATCTTTCTAAATTTTAATTCCATTTCGGAACCTTTAAACTCTTCTCCTAACAAGTATACTTTCTAACTGGATCACTGAATTACATTCAGAATCTGGAATCCTGCTTGATTTTAGTTTTATCTCCCCAGGCCAGGGATACGGAGACCAACTTCAGTATTCTGAACTGAGTTCAACTGACTAGTCAAAGATGTACGTGAAGCTGGGACTTTTCTGATCTGTGAGATTCACTATCACTCCCAGTTATACTGAATCAATTACTGACTGAGCCAGCTGAACAAATGCTTCTGTTTCATTTGAGATGGGGTATTAATTGTAATGTTGGGCCTTCACTTGGCTGCTGGTTCTGCATTGTTCTCTCTTCCTTAATCTGTTCCCTCATCTAAAATATGCTTTTCCCCCCACACTTTCTCAGCTTTGAATCGACTTGCTCTGCCAAGGCTAGTTTTGAGTTGACGTTTGGGAGACTTTTAAGAATGTCTCAAGGAGACTTGGTCTTCGTTCCAATCAGCACACGCCTGCACCTTTCACCTTATTTCTCAATATAAGAGGATTCCCATTTTGTTTCTCGCCTCCCCTGCTTGATTTCTTTCCTGATCACTCCGAAATTGGGGAAATGCAATCAAGGGCAAAGTCCCACAACTCCAAATGACAAAACAGGTATTGTTAAAATATGTTCATTATATCTTTAAAAGATCAATTTGCAGCTGGCCAGAAGATAGTGTTACATAATACATATTACAATTGCTATCAACAAAGAGTGATGTTTGCTAAAATTCTGAAGAATACCTGTTTTTCCACTTTACCTGACCTACTTATTTTTGTTCAAAAGCAGTTATAATATAGTCAAGCATTCCCAGCATGCTTCTAAGCGGGCAACTCATCAATTTCCCTTCAACATCTTGAGACAAAACTCTGAGCATTTTTTCAGATTGGGCGCGATTCCCCGTAAACATTTCTAAGTTCGTTTGTAGTGGCGGGTTTCTCAGGGAGTTTCCCACTGGCTCTGCCAGCGGGTTCCCCATCCTTGTTCAGTGACATTTCTGGTGCGATTCTCTTACTGCGTTGCGCTCAAGCACGAACACAACCTGGCCGGAGAATCCCGAGAGAGGCCTCCAGCGGACCTCCCAACAAGCTCTGCGCCTCGCGAGATTCACCGAAGGCCTGTGTGACCAAATGGGCGGGACCAAATGATACTCACAGAAGTATGTCGTAAACCTACTTACGACCTACCTGCCGGGGATCCACCGGCCTCCCTCAATCTCCCGGCCTCCACAGGGAGGCTGCAGCCAGACGCCGATTAGTGCTGGTCCACACAAACATTGACCAGGTGGAACTGCACCTGTCTCCCGGGCCATCGGAGATGCCTGGTTGGTCAGGGCAAGTACAGGGTGGCTACATGGCCCTCCCCCTACAATGAGGGCACTGTGGCACTGCATAGCTGGCACCTTGAATCCAAATTCCCGACAGAATCGGGGTGGCGCTGCTTCCGCGATGCGCCGACCCCTCCCCGCCGTATTTCCAATGACGTAGGTCGTGTGTGGTCTCACCCGTTGGGAACTCAGCGTTGCGGATACGGACTCAGTCCAGCACCACCACATTCCGGGGAGGGCCGCTCCATGGGTAGGGAGGACATTCTTCAAGGCGGGGGGCACCGTGGTGGGGTGGTCCAGTGCGCGCAAGCCGGCCGAAGGTGGAGACTATTTTACGGGCTGGGTCCTGTAACATGGTGCGGCCACGGACCCGGCACTTCTCCAGGCCATATCGGCAGCTAGAGCCAGGAGCTCTCCGCTGCCTCCCTGCTAGCTCCCCAGAAAAATGGGGAATCGGTGGCCGTTTTGCACCAGTTTTGCTAGCGTCAAACGCCACAATTCCCACACCAGCGTGGGGACATAGTCTCCAAATCGGAGAATCCAGCCCATGATATTAGGTGAATTGGATATTCTGAACTTTCCCTCAGTGTACCCAAACAAGCGCCTGTGTGTGGCAACTAAGAGATTTTCACAGTAACTTCATTGCAATGTTAATGTAAACCTACTTGTGACCATAATATAGATTAATTAAGGAGCACTGCTGCCTAGGTGCCAGTGTGGCAGTGCAAGGGTGCCCAAGTGCCAGATTGGCACCGCCAAGGGTCGGGGGCGAGGATGGCCACACCCATGAAATGAGGGTGATAAGGGGGGTATTTGAAGGGTGGGAAGTGCAGGGTAGGTAAGTAGGGAGGTTTCGGGGTGATGTGTGAGGGTCCTGGAAGGGAGGGGTACTGTAAGGGGGGCATGAATAGGGGGGACCCCCAGGGACCTCATAGTGGGGTGTCCTCACTTGTGTGGTAGAGGGGGGGGGGGGGGGGGGGGGGAGGGACCCACAAGCTCACTTCGAGATCAGGGCACCCTCAAAATGGCGGTCCGAACTCTGAGTTCAGCTTCCCAGTGCTGGAAAAATTTCCAAGCGTCAGCTAAACCGGTGAGAAACTCCCCAGGGCCCAATAAAGTGACTAAGTCATTGAATAGCGGTGGGGAACTCATCGGCAGAGCCGTCGAGAAACTACCTGAAAAACCCGCCGCAAAATCATTGGGACAATCGCATCCGTGGTCATTTTTTGGGGCCCTGGGAGTTTCTCACCATTGTCTTTTTCTTCATGTTAACTTTCAATATTTCAGATAATTGCATTCAGTATTTGGAACTTCGGGCGCAATCTTCCGTCCACGCAACGCAATCTCGCAAGACCTTTCAAGGGGAATCCCACTCACAATGGGTGGTATCTGTTTTTGGCAAATTTGCATATTGGAGTGAGGCAGTAAGCCGTACTCTAATAATAATCTTTATTGTCATAAGTAGGCTTACGTTAACACTGCAATGAAGTTACTGTGAAAAGCCCTTGGTCACCACACTCTGACGCCTGTTCGGATATGTAGAGGGAGAATTCAGAATGTCCAAATTACCTAACAGTACGTCTTTCGGGACTTGTGGGATGAAACCGGAGCACCTGGAGGAAATCCATGCAGACACGGGGAGAACGTGCATACTCAGCACAGACAGGACAGGAATCGAACCTGGGACCTTGGAGCTGTGAAGCAACAGTGCTAACCACCTGTGTCACCATACAGATTCCCAAAGTACCAGAGGCTTTGGATTCAATCCCTTCACCTCAGGGACATCGGCAAGCACCATTTGGGACTAGTCCCCACAAACTGGACAGAATGGCACTTGTAGTGGTCTCCAAGGGGATCTTTGGGCAGTGTGGTGCCCCTGGCAATGCCACCTGGGTGTCAGCTTGGTATTGGTAAAGTGCCCAGGTGGCACTGCCAGGTTGGCATGTTTATGCGCGCGCGCAATCGGGCCGGGATTGCCCGCGTCAGGGGCGGAGGGTTGGGGGGGGGGGGGGGGGGGGGGGGGGGGGGAGGTGCATCGGGTTGGGAGGGAGGTCAGGGATTTTTTGTGGGCCTGAGATCGGGACGCCATCCGAGAGTTCTGGTGAGCAGAGTTTCCCATTTTAAAAAACGGGGCAATGTGCGGCCTTGGCCATGCATTCCCTGTTTAGGCCCCTTAGAACATAGAACATACAGTGCAGAAGGAGGCCAATCGGCCCATCGAGCCTGCACCGACCCCCATAACCCATTAACCCCATCTAACCTTTTTTGGTCACTAAATGCAATTATCATGGCAAATCCACCTAACCTGCATGTCTTTGGACTGGGAGGAAACCGGAGCACCCGGAGGAAACACACGCAGACACGGGGAGAACGTGCAGACTGCGCACAGACAGTGACTCAGGAGGGAATCGAACCTGGGACCCTGGCGCTGTGAAGCCATAGTGCTAATCACTTGTGCTACCGTGCTTATTCAAAGTGAGTCACTTTCAATAGCCATGTGTTTCTAGGCACTGCGAGCGCTGGGAAACATGCAGCTAAACACTCTCGCCCGGTGAATGTTTTCTTTTTTGGAAAGATTGTGCCCTTCATGTTATCCGTCTCCACATTTAACCATTTTCATGGATTGTCCCACCACTCCCAAATTTTAATCTGTGTATTCTGCTACGTCGCACAGCTCCTGATCTTAGCAGAATGTGGTTAGGATGGTCATGGAGATAGAGAAATACAGATGAGACTGCAACCAAAAGATTCCCTTTCCAAGAAGATCTCTGCTGCCTGTACATTAGTGAAGGATCCACTCTTGATAAATCCATTTTAAAATTATCTCATTCTAGATCTCAACCACCCTTTCAATTGTTTTGAAGGAGTCAAAAACCTTGCAGCCTCAAAATAACTGATAAGAGGTTAAAAAGGAAATTAAATGCGGCAGATATAGCAACAGTTCTGCAACAAATCGGAGGTCTGGTTATTAGGGTCATGAATTAAGTTGTTCAGCCAATACAAGAACCGAAGTGAACAGCAAAAACATCTCAAGTCAAAGCTCAAACAGAGAAGGAGAAATCAGAGACTAATGCTGAAAGGGAAAATGGGAGTATAGCAAATGCAGAAATGGATATCTGAGAATCAGAATAAGACGGTGACAAAATAAGAGAAATAGAAAAAGCAATGGAGTACAGAAACCAAACTAAAAATGGAAAGCAATGAAGCGAAGAATGGTAGGTTGACACTGAATCACAAAATTAAAGGGAAAGGATACAGGAAACTGAGTGAAAGGGACAGAGAATTATAGAACAATGTGAAGGAGCACCAACAATCATAATGATAAGCTATGTTTTGGGTAGGCCATTAAACATATACTGACTATACTGCTTAGGACAGGGGTGGGCAAACTTTTCCGTGCAAGGGCCGCATTCAGAAATTCACAATTCACAAAGGGCCGCATAGTATATTAAGTAAAATAATTACTTCACCCGGTTATGATTGTGGGCGCCTCATATAGAACATAGAACAGTACAGCACAGAACAGGCCCTTTGGCCCTCGACGTTGTGCCAAGCAATGATCACCCTACTCAAGTCAACGTATCCACCCTATACCAGTAAGTAACCCAACAGCCCCCCCACCCATTAACCTTTAAAAAAAAATAAAAAATAAAAAATAATAAATTTTTTAAAAAAAAATTTTTTTTTTTTTTTTTTTTTTAATGACTTGGTGGGCCGCAGAAATACCTTTGGCGGGCCGCATGCGGCCCGCGGGCCGTAGTTTGCCCACCCCTGGCTTAGGATATGAATCCAAGCTAGGGAGAGGAAACTAATATACCTATTAACTCGAGCTTACACAGCACAAATGACTCAGCAGTCTCGAATGGGCGGAACAATGGAATTCTAAAAGAGCAGGAGAATGGGCACTTTCTAAAGACTTTTAAGCAGGCTATAATGATGGTTTTTTGAAAAACCTGAATCGAAAATTGTGTGAAGATTAAATATATCAACTGGAGGGGAATGTAGCATCAATAAATTTCAGATATTTTTTCAATCCTCTGTTCTTCTCTAAAGTGTGAATTGACCATTTAATTTTTTTTAACATCAACTTGTTTCTCTTGCTTTATAATTCAACTACTTGTTAAGTTTCTTACAGCTACTGAAACTATTGAATTTAATCTTGCGCTAATATGTCTATTTGAATGACATTTGCTTCATTTATATTCTATATACTTACAAGTAGATAATTGATGCTATGTTTATAATGCATTGCCTTATATATGATACAAAAACTATCCAATTTGCTTTAATGTTCTATTGCCCTCCATTTATTGCCCTACAACATTTATTGACCTTCATTTAGGTGTGTGCTTGAATTAGCAGTACCTAGAAGTATTAGTCAGCTCTTCTGAACCTTCTATTTGACTTACAAGCATACAAACATTAGAAATAGGAGCAGAAGTAGGCCATTCGGCCCCTCAAGCTTATCCGCCATTCAAGAAGATCAAGTTTGATCTGTTTCGAATTCTACATTCTCATCTACCCCTGATAGCCTTAGATTCTTGTCAGACACGATAATCCATCGACCTCCACCTTAAAAATATTCAATGACCCCACCTCCTTCTGACGCAGAGTTCCATTTTTGGAAAACCTCTTGAGAGAATTTTTTTTCCTTGTTTCTGTGCTAAAAGGACGACCCTTAATTTTAATACAGTGCCCCCTAGTTCTGCACTCATCCACAAAAGGAAACATCCTTTCAACATCTACCTTGTCAAGACCGTTCAGGATCTTGTGTACTTCAATCATGTCACCCTCACTCTTTTAACCCCAAGTGGAAACAATCCCAGTCTGTCCAACCTTTCCTCGTACGACAAACTGCTTATTCCAGGCATCAATCTAGTAACCCTCCTCTGAACCACATCGTTCCTTAAATAAGTAGAACAAAGCTGTACATAGTATTCAAGATTTTGTCTCGCCAATGCCCTGTGTAACTGAAATGGAACAAACTTTTATGTTTGAGTCCTTTTTTAAAATAAATTTAGAGTACCCAATTCATGTTTTTTCCAATTAAGGGGCAATTTAGCGTGGCCAATCCACCTACCCCACAAATCTTTTTGGGTTGTGGTGGTGAGACCCAATGGAGACATGAGGAGAATGTGCAAAGTTCACATGGACAGTGACCGGGATCGAAACTGGATCCTCAGCGCCTTGAGGCAGCAGCGCTAGCCAGTTTGAGTTGTTTCTTAATAAAGGGGAGCATTTCATTAGCTTCCTTTTTTTAAAAAAGTATCTTTATCAGCAATTTCCAATTTTAGCAGTTTGACATATAAAACACAAAATATTTACAGTGTGTGATGTTTCTTATGTACATTTTACACACGCCCCTTCTGTCAGCACTCCCCCTCCCCCTTCTCCCTCCCCCTTCTCCCCTGTTGATAGTGGGCCTCCCTCATGGCACCACTATTCTCCCTGAGTGTCGTATTGCTATACTTCTTTCCTTCCTTATGCGATTCGTGCTGCTATCCTTGTGGGTTCGCTGGTGGGGGGGGGTGGGGTGCTTGTGTTTGCTGTCCCCTCCCCATCTCCCTTTTTTTCCCTTGCCTCTCCCTGATACTCCCCTGGGTTCCTTCCTTGACTTCTCTCTCTCTCTCTCTCTCTCTCTCTCGCTCTCTCTCCCCTCGCCCCTTTCATCCTAATCACTATTAGCTTCAAACAGGTCTTGGAACAGGCTGACGAATGGCCCCCACGCTTTGTGTAAACTCTCATCTGACCCTGGGATGGTGTATTTGATCTTCTCCAGGTGGAAAAATTCTGACGGGTCTGCCAGCCAGTCTGCAGCTGTGGGTGGTTCTGTGATCGCCAACCAAGCAGGATTCTCCGGCGTGTGATTAAGGAAGCAAAAGCCAGGGCATCGGCCCTCTTCCCCATATGTAGTTCTGGCTGGTCCGAAACCCAGAAGACTGTCACTCTCGGGCATGGCTCCACCTCCACCCCTACAACCTTGGACATTGCCTTGAAGAAGGCTGTCCAGAACTCGACAAGTCTGTGTCATGCCCAGAATATGTGGCGTGGTTCGCCGGGCCTCCCTGGCACCGTGCACATTTATCCTCCACTTCTGTGAAGAATCTGTATATTCGGGTTCTGTTTAGGTGAGCTCTGTGCACCACTTTAAACTGCATGAGGCTTAGCCTTTCACAGGAGGAGGTGGAGTTGGCTCCACTTAGCGCCTCGCTCCAGAGTCCACACCCCACTTCCGTGCCAAGTTTGTCCTCCCGTTTCTGCCTAGCTCTGTCCAGTGGTGTTCAATTGCCAGGGCGAACAAGAATGGGTATTCCTGCCTTCTGTGCAGCTAGAAGTATTCAGAGGTGGTGGTGTTGGTCCGAACACTCGCCTTGTGGGCATTGTACAGAAGTTTCACCTACGAGGTGAATCCCGTCCCTAGCCCAAACTGCTCCAGTACCTCAATGAGCTACTTCCATTCGACTCTGTCGAAGGCCTTTTCTCTGTCTAGGGAGACAATCACCTCTAGTGTTCTCTCCCCGGGTGGGGTCATTAATACATTCAACAACCGTCTGATGTTCGCAGTTAGCTGTCTACCCTTGACAAAGCCCGTCTGGTCCTCTGCAACCATCTCTGGTGCGCAGTTCTCCAGTCTCTTAGCCAGGACTTTCGCGAGTATCCACATTGAGCAGCGAAATGGGTCTATATGGGCCGCATCCTGTCAGGTCTTTGTCTTTTTTGGTATCAAAGATATCGGGGCCTGTGTTAGCATTGGAGGCAGGGTGCCCCTCACTACCGAATCTGCAAACATTTCCCATAGGTGCAGGGCCAGGGTTAGTGCAAACTTTCTATAGAGGTCCCGGCGCCTTTCCCGCCTGCATGGAGTTAGTATACTCCATGGCCTCTCTATGTCCAATTGGTGCTTGAGCTCCCCTCGCCTATCGTCACCCACGACTGGCGTGCCCAGTCCATCGAGGAACCATTTAATCTCCGCATCCCCGTCGGGTTCGGAGGTGTGCAGTCCTCAATAGAAGGTCTCAAATGCTTGGTTGACCTTTTTTGGTTCAGCTACCAGTCCACCTCTGCTGTCCTTCTCCTGCGCAGTATCTCCCTCGTGGCAGACTCCACCTCTGCTGTCCTTCTCCTGCACTATCTCCCTCGTGGCAGCCTGCTTTGTCAGCTGGTGAGCCAACAGATGGCTAGCATTCTCTCAGTGTTCAAAGAAGGTCCCCTGTGTCTGGCGGAGTTGGTGCACTGCCTTCCTGGTGGATAGCACTTTAAAAGTCCATTTGCAGCTTTTTCCTCTGCCACAAGCGCTATGGTCGGGGCTCGGATTATTTTCTGTCGACCTCCAGGATGGAGTCGATCATTTGTTGCCCAGCTCCCCTCTCCCTGTCTCTACATGCCTTGTAGGCTATAACCTCTCCCCTAATCACCGCCTTCAGTGCCTCCCAGAAGGTGGAAGGTGAGACTTTTCCGTTCGGGATGTTAATGACGTACTCGTCTATGACCTGTGATATTTTCTGACAGATGACCTTGTCGGCCTAATGGTCCATGTCCAGCCTCCGTGCGTGGTATTGGACATGGCCAGTCTACAACCTCACGTCCAAGTATTGCGATTAGCGCAGGGTATTCCGCTGTTACTATGTCTGGAAGCACCGATCTCCCCACTGCAAAGAAGTCTATGCGGGCATATACTTTATGCACCCACAAAAAGAACGAGAATTCCTTCTCACTGAGGTGCAGGAATCTCCATGCGTCCACTGCCCCCGTCTGCTCCATTAAAGTTCCAAGTTCCACAGCCATGCCTGACTTTTTCCCCATTTTGGGGTTTGAGCAGTACGTAAGTGGGTCCTGTACGCAGTTGAAGTCACCCCCCATGATCAGTCGGTATATGTTGATGTCAGGGATTTCCTCCATGGTCTTTTTTATGTAGTTCATGGTCGGGATTCTCCGAGCCTCCGCGCCGCAACGTGCTCAGCACTGGGGGCGGAGAATGGGCGTCACATCTGCGATTGGTTCCGATGGCGCTCCCGCAATTCTCCGGGGACCGGAGAATTGCTGCCAATCGCGCACGTGGTCGGCGCGGCGCCAGTCAGGGGCCGACAACTGGCTGAGTTCCCACCGGTGTGGTTCACACATGGTTTCACCCGGCAGGACCTCGGATTGCGACTGCGGACTCGGTCCTCGGCCGCCCTGGTGTGGGGCAATATCTGTCACTGGTGGGGGGGTGGCTCCAGGACGGCCAGGCTCGCGATCGGTGGACGCACGCGATCTCGGGGACGGGCCTATGTTGTCGGGGTCGGCCCGCGGTGTGGGACTGCCATGTTGTGCAGAGCCGCGCAGCTGCGAGGAGCACTCCGGGCCCTTCCGGGCTGACTCTTCCGAACTGACTCTTCCGAAAAGGTAGCCCAGCATTTGGGCCATGTAGCCCGTCGGACCCCTGCCCTCCATCCCCTCTGGCAGGCCCACAATCCAAATGTTCTGGCGTCGGGACCTATTCTCCTAGTCCTCAAGTTTTCCCTTCAAGCTTCCCTGAGTTGCCACCACCCTTCGGATTTTCACCTCCAGGGTGACCATCCTGTCATTCTGGTCCTCGATGCCTTCTCCAGCTCCTCGATCATTTTTCCCTGTGCCTCCACCTTATTCCCCAGTCCATTGATTGCCATTTGCATGGTGATCAACGTCTCTATAACTGCCACCTTGATCCCCACCTGGATTTCCATATTGATCGCCTCTCTCATCGCGGCCAGTGGGGAGGCTGATGCTCGGGTCGTCAGTCTCCCTCTCTCCTGGGTGGCCGGGCCCCCCTCACCTCGTGGGTCGGCCTGTTGCTCATGTCCTTTTCTCCCTCTCCTGTCGTCCCTTCAGTCTCCCATTTTCTGGCATGCTGGCTCTGTTCCTTCTCTTTCTCGATTGAGGGTGTGATGTTGTCAAACCTTCGGGCTAAATTCACCTAAAAGTGCCCTTTTGGTTATATTCTGGAGGGGAGCCACCTGATGTGCGTCTGCTCAGCACATTACTGTCACCTGAAGTCTCTCCATTAGCTTTCTTAATTACTTGTCTTGTATGCTGACACTTTGTGACTCGTGCACAAGAACACCGGGATCCCTCTGAGCCTTGGAATTCTGCAGCCGTCGTCTGTTTAAGTAATACTCTGCTTTTATTCTTCCTTCAAAAGTGAACAACTTCAAATTTCCCTACATTAAATTCCATCTGCCAGATTTGGCCCATTCACTCAACTTATCTCTATCAGTTAGCAGCCTCCATATGTCCTCTTCACAAAATACCTTTCTACCTATCTTTATGTCACCTGCAAGTTTAGCTACCATGCCTTCTCTCCTCTAAGCGATGAAAATTGTAAACAAGTTGAGGCCCCAGCACCGACCCCTGTGGGACTCTACTCTTCACACGAGTAATCAGAAAAGGAACCATTTATGCATACTCTGTTTTCTGCCAGCTAGCGAATCGTCTACCCATGTTAATGTTATCTCTGCACCATGAGTATTTATTTTCCGCAGTCGCCTTTGATGTCGCCCCTTCTGAAAAGCCTTCTGGAACTCCAAGTACTAGAGGTCTGCAGGCTCCCTTTTTATCCACAGCCCAATACTCCTTCAAAGGACTTCAATAAATTGGGTTAAGCATGATTTCTCTTTCACAAAACCATGCTGACTCTTCCCGATTAGCTTCATTTTTTTCTGTGTACCCAACTATAACCTCCTTCATGGTCGATTTCCTGTTTTCTGCCTCCCTCCCTTGAATTAGAGGGGTCCCATTTGCTACTGATGAAACCTTTAATTTTGGAAAATTAACTCCACCGTATCTGCTAGTTCATTAGTCACGTCATAGAAGACCCTATGTTGAAATCCATCTGGACCTGAAGACTTGTCAGCCCACAGCTCCATCTGTTTGCTCAGTATCGCTTCCCTAGTGATTGTACTTTCACCAAGTTCTTCTCTCCTTCCATCTCCTGATTTACAGTTAGTACTGGAATGGTTTTCGTATCTTCTATCGTGAAGACAGAAGCAAAATATTTATAAATTTAATCTGCCATTTCCTTATTATCTCTCATTAACTCCCCATTCTCACTCTAGAGGATCAACATTCACTTTCCATACTATTTTCCTTTTTAAATACCTGCAGAAATTCTTACTATCCATTTTTACAATTAGAGCTAACTTCCTCTCATACTCTAATTTATTTCTCCTGATTAACCTTTTAGTCATTCTCTGCCATTCTTTTCTGTTCTGACCAAACATCTGACCTGCCACTCATCACTGCACAGCTCTGAGCTTTTTCCTTCAGTTTGATGCTTTCCTTAACTTCCTTAGTTAAGCAGGGATGGTGGGCCCACTCCTTAGAATGTTTCTTTCTGGTAGGAATATACTTATTCTGAACATTCTGCAATATCTTGGATTGGCTTTCACAATAATCAATGTATCTTTAATTTGCCACTGTCACAAGTATGTTAATATAACTATCAATATGCTCATTCATGCATTGGGTAGAAACAATCAATTTTCCCTCCTAATCACTCAGATTTTACTGAGTTCACTCAATTCACTCTGAATTTCACATGATTTATTTTTAAAGCTTGAAACCATTGCATGTCCTGACCTTAAAACTCCTGCTTATTTGTTTTCTTGGCAGAATTGAAGGCTATGGTGAATTCAGTGTAAATTAGGACAATTGTGAAATCATTAATTCATTTGCTGATAGGTTATACATTAAATTGGTAAACTTGTTCAATTAATGTACTGTACTACTTCTGGTTTTGGATTTGAGGGCCAGTTGAGGGAAGTTTGATTTTTTTTTGAAAAGCTTCTTTCCTTTCCTTTTGTAATGCATTCCATAAGCATATTTTGTTGTTGGCCGCAGCATAGTTGCTGTGCATTCAGTATACAATTTATCTTTTGTTTACTTATTTCCTTACTTTGTTATCTTACAGTGTGAGGAATTGGACGACTTTGTACTTGAGTGCCTTCTCTCTCTGCTGGGCTGTCTCAGCAGCTTGTTCCTTTTATTGAAGGTTATTTGCTGAAAAAAGTCTTATTCTCTTCTCATTTTCATGTATTACTGTTTCTTTAGCCATTTACCCACTTGTGCTTTATTGATGATATATCCTCAGTGCACAGGATAACGATTTTAAGCAAACTCCAGAATTTGTTCAGGGACTTAATTAATTTATTAAATGGATTGATCAGTTTAGATATCCAGCTTGGTCATTAATAATTACACAGCCACGCAAATAACACAAGGTGTGTTTCCTAATTTCACATAAGGAATATACTTAAAGTTACTGTTTTTCTAGATTCTAGGAGGCATATTGTTAAGAACCACAACTGTGTAGTCAAGCACATACTGGCTATTGCACACTGTAATCAAAATATTTGTTCGACACCTGTGGGAAACTGGTTAGACACTTGAGAAACCGAGCATTTCACAATGTGAATTTATCTACATTGGCAAATCATTTGATGTTCAAATACAGAAAACCATAGCACTATGCCCTTTCACCTCCGAAGTATGGCCTTCTTTGTAAGGGTACCACATTAAACAAGCGTGGTGCCATCTCGCATCAGTTGCTAGTGGGTATAGGTGAACAACACAAAATTACCCTGAAGCCAACACTAAATCGATAAATGATACTCTCATCCACTATGCACTGGCAAATTAACCAATAATGCACACTGCGGTCAGGAGTAAACTAATAAAAACAGATCAATTTGTGAATTCCAAAAGCATCTATGCCACTAAGAATCTTAAATGCCTGTGGTGTTACTTTTGTGTTTTTAAAAATAACTATACCAATGTGGTGAGATCTTGATGAGAATATAGATAGAGTATCCTGCAAAATTTCTGAGTCGGATTGTGACGGTGCCACATCAGTTATTTATAATTGAGGATGAAGACCGTAAGTACTGTTGAACAGTGTCTAGTATCTTTTGAATGCAGGAGCTATTCACTTTTTCCTCTCTGGAGCTGCAGTGCCTGTGATATATTAACAAATTGACAGTAAACAGTAAAGCACAATCCATGCTTTCCAATTCTATAGTCATCAGTTGTCCATCGTTGCATACCACGTACTCTATTCAGTCATACTTCATTGCTGGCTGCTATTGTTTTCAAATACCAGATTTACTAATGCTTTCTATCTTTGTGTTTTGACTTAACTTTATTAACCTCAGATTGTCATTTTGTTTTTTTCTTTGCTGTTCTGCTTGTATTAAATTATTTACACATTGGCTTCAATTTTTCCTTCTGTGACAGTGAAATTTATTTAAATACAGTACAATCCAAAATGGCAAAGCTAATAGCAAATAATGAATTCATGTTCTGTTACTGAGCCTATTCTGGAAATGATCTCTGGGTCTTTCCCCATTTATCTCTCCCATCCCAACCAACCATTCTATGATGAATGAATCACAGAAAGAAGTCATTTGGTCCATTGAGTCAGTACAGACCCCAATCTAGAATCCCTACAGTGCAGAAATAAGTAATTTGGTCCATTGAGTCAGTACAGACCCCAATCTAGGCCCAATTTCCCATCCTAGCTGTGTAATCCTACCTAACCTTTTGGACACGGGGGCAATTTAGCATGGCCAATCCACTTAACCTGCACATCTTTGGACTGCTGGAGAAACTGGAGCACCCGGTGGAAACCCACATAGATATGGGGAGAATGTGCAAACTCCACACAGACAGTCACCCAAGGCCGAATAGAACCTGGGTCCCTAGTGCTGTGAGACAGCAGTGCTAACCACTGTGCCACCGTGCCTTTCCGTGATGAGTTGGGGAAAAGAGTTCCTTCCAATTTTCTCCCAATAAAGCATTCCAAAGACTTTCTAAAAAGTGAAAGAAATTGAGGTGATTCGTCCACTATTTTTTCCTCTGTCCCTTATTTCCATTTAGCTCTAATAATGTGTCTGGGTTTGGAAATTCTAGGGTGTGTTAAGGAGTTGAGAAGAGAAGGGGCTGATTGTTGACACAGGATTTCTTAATAACATACTGTCGTTAATTTGAAGGTTGGAACATGAGACACAGATTTCCTTGGCAAAATAAGTGGCAACATTTCAGCTTTTATTCTTTTGTTTTCAGATTATTTTTATAACATGGACAATGTTTAATGAGAAAAGCAAATTGATTTTTAAATATCCTTCCTCTCTGAGTTATAAAATTTCTTATAAGAAATGGGAAACATTGAATAAAAATGTAAAAGACTGGTTCTGTCCTGTTGTCAACCACCCTGGAACCTCGCAACTGTGTTGCCACTTGTACAATGTGAATGAATCCTTGGACAGGGCAGTGCAAAACTTTGATGTTTTTTAAAGTGGCTTATTAGCAACAAGATGTCGAAGGGAACATTGGGGCCATTGTTTTTAATGGAGACTTGCATTGTAGTGTTTGCTTTGAAAATGTGAAGTATGGAGTAGTTTCATGCTGAATAAAGTGTTTATCCATTAGAAGATGGTCAGTGAACATTCTCCCACCACTTGCTGTTCACACACAGTTTTAGATATTCCTACAATAAGCTGGGTAAACTGCACGAGAAAAAATAACAACTTTAGTCTTTGAAAAATTTGAACCAGAACAGAAACCTACTGAGCCCAACGAGTAATAAATCTCAAAGTTAAAAGCAATAATGTATCTACAATCCTGTAATCCAACCCATAAATAGCAACTGATAATGCATCCCTTATCCAAACGGTCTATGTGGTGCATTAGTTCAGAAATAAATTATGTTTTCAAGTTGTGGTGAATGTAATATGATAATTCGCACTATGTCTTTGTAAGCGCAGTAGCGTTATCCGACCACTAGGGGGAGTAGCTCTGGGAATACTCAGGAGCTTGTACAGGGCTCCACCGTTGGCTCCGCCCATGACTCCTCCCCCTAGTGCTGCTGTATAAATACCCTTGTCCAGAGTCAGCCTGCAGTTCACTGAGAGTTCATCAACGGGTAACAGGCTGGCTCTGTAGTAAGTCGATTAAAGCCTCGATTCATATCGGAAACATGTGTCTGGTGAATTGATGGTTCCATCACAAGTCATGCACAGACAGTGACCCAAGGCGGCTTGGGTCACTGTCTGTGCGGAGTCTGCACGTTCTCCCCGTGTGTGCGTGGGTTTCCTCCGGGTGCTCCGGTTTCCTCCCACAGTCCTAAGATGTGCAGGTTAGGTGGATTGGCCATGCTAAATTGCCCTTAGTGTCCAAAATTGCCCTTAGTGTTGGGTGAGGTTACTGGGTTATGGGGAAAGGGTAGGGGTGTGGGCTTGGGTGGGGTGCTCTTTCCAAGAGCCGGTGCGGACTCGATGGGCCGAATGGCCTCCTTCTGCACTGTAAATTCTATGATCTATGATCATGCAAGTTCTCTGCAACCTTCAAAATTTGCATAATTTTTTATCATTAGACATTGGTGCAGGACTTTCCTATGGCTAACCTCTGTTGAAACGAGAATGAAATAAATGTATATAACCTTGGAATTTTTCAACCTAAACTAATTTTCTGGAATTCTGCCTTTTTGTATGAAGAAATTTGAATACACTGTTAACCAGTCACTTGTTGGGCTGAGGGAGTGTGAGATAGACTATTGATAGCCATTGTGATTTTGAGGTTTCTTTTTCATGAATTGAGAAGATCCACGAGCAATTAAGTGATTTTCTTTTTCACTTCAAACTAGAACCACATCTTCATAACTACAAAATTTGGGCTGCTTTAAGATTTCTGATTGCAAATATTTTGTTTTTTGCATCGAAGATTACATTTCAAAATACAGAAAGAAATAAATGCTGCAAATAATAAGCATTTCCAACTGACAGTGTTGGTCATTAGTGTAAGTGATCCTCTCTGGGACTTCAGTCAGTTACCCTATGTGATGGTGCACTCTGTGTGCAAGTTACAGCATTGACACAGCCATCCTTGGAGAGATTCTATTTTGATGCATTAACTTTTAAGTAAAGAGTTGTGATTATTTCTTTCCAAATTGAAGTAACAACACTGAAGAAAGGATCAAATGACAACTTCAAATTTGCTCCATTGCAATTGCACTTTAATACCTTAAAGATCCTCTGAATCATCCTAAATCCCAGATCAGCTTGTATTTTGACCGCACTATGAAGAAATAATATCCTTCGATGCACACCTGAAGATTAGTGTGGTGGAACCAGTTATTGGTTATTTTTTGGCGTGGGTGAAAGGTGATTTTCTATACCATTTCTGACATTCAGAATTGGAATGTTCTGCTACATTGTATTCTATGCCTGTAACCAAACTAGTTAGCCTAGAGCCACATAGTTACAGTACGATGACCCAGTTTTCACAAAGGCCCTGAATCTAAAATATTAAATTTAAACTAAACAAAATGAATGTCATTTGGAATAGCTTTGACATGGTGGGAAATGGGGCGTTGGAATCCATGTACAGAGCTACCTTGGGAATATTCAACTAATTTATTTTTCGTTCCAAGGATACGGATGTTGCTGTAAAAGCTGGCATCTATTACCCATCGGCAACAAAGAAAATCAACCAGAGTAGAATGGGACCTGAGTCACATGGAGGCCGTCCTAAAGCACAATGAATCTGTTCAGTTTGAATGACAATCACAACAGTTTTGTAGTCACTTTAACTGACTACCAGCTTTCTATTTCCAAATTTTAAACATACTCAATTTCTCAATCAAAATGTTTTTTTGATCTTGAACTGACATCTGCTGGATTATTGTTCCAGGCTTCTACATTACTCATCCAGGAACACAACTAATTTTTATTCTCATTCTCATCCCTAGACCTCCTATACTTCAATATCAATGGAAGTAAATATTGACCTGAAAATGTTAAATCTGAAAGTACACCTTCCTCCTTATACTTTGGACATCTGTACCACTTTCTGTGCAGTTTAATTAAATTGTATCATTTAGTAATACACATTCCAAAACAGTTAACACAATTTGTACAAACAATGTAGTGAATTGAGGGGTATATGGCTACTATGCCTAGAATTTCAGTCTGTGTGCAGCAAGCGGTGGCTGCAATGAGTGCAGGGCCATAGCCTGTGCACGTTCAGCATTTCCATCTCAGTGGTTATTGTAAGATGCATGTTCCGTTTGCATTTTTCGGACTGATTTATGTTAATAGTGGTAGCTAAAAGGAAGCATATTCAGCAGCATTTACGTTGCTCTGCATAATCCAACAGGAACTGAGAGAAAGCTACAGCAAACAGCAGTTTGCCTTGGAGCAGCTCTATCGAATCAAGGATGATAAATTCGAGCAATCGAAAGAAAAAAGACTGAAGAACAAGCAAGGCAAAAAAGGGAAGAGGAGCTTGCTATACGGTAAATTAGTCTATGATTTTTAGTGCTTAATCAGTGAACTTTTGTTTCCAAAGATTGTAATTGAAAATGTTTGAATTCTAAAGAATTACTCCAGTTTGTAAATTTTCTAAATGCTTACATTCACCGTGAATGATCAATAGATAGATTTTTTTTTTAAATTGGGAAACATTTAAGGATCAAGAATGGGAGAGAGGTGCAATAAATTCAAACAGAAGTGCTGCAAATTATTGCAGGATGTTTTGACTTATTGACGGAGGTTGCTGCTTCTTATAATTCTAAACCTACCTTGTTACTTGGCTCCTTCTCCAGCTAAAATAGTAGATTAATTGCCATCAGCACTGCCTCATAATTAATTCATTGGAAACTGTATTTGAAGCAGTCCAATATGAATCATTCCAATGTGAATCATTCATTCTCTCTCTCCCTGGAATAAATTACTTTGCTGTGATACCGCAGAATTTCCTGGCTGAAAGTTGCCCAAGATCCAGAAGGAAATTCATGGTGCATGAAAATTGGCAAATTATTCACATCTTCAAGTTATAGATCAATTATTTTGAATTTACTTAGTTGTGTAATTTAAAAAAAAAAGATCCTGAAACTCGTGGCCCATCTCTCAGAACAATAAACTTGTCAAAACAGACCATCATTTTTTTTTTTTTTTTTTTTTATAAATTTAGTGTACCCAATTATTTTTTCCAATGAAGGGGCAATTTAGCTTGGCCAATCCACCTATCCTGCACATCTTTGGGTTGTGGGGGTGAAACCCACGCAGACACGGGGAGAATGTGCAAACTCCTCACGGACAGTGACCCAGGGCCGGGTTTCGAACCCGGGTCCTCAGCGCCATAGGTAGCAATGCTAACCACTGTGCCACCGTGCTGCCCCAAAACAGACCATCATAAGGAATTCTGCAGCGTTAATTTGTTGTAATAGTTCGTCTTTATACCTTTTGTTTAGAAAAGCAAAGCAAGAAAAAGAAAATCTTTGGAAATCAAAAATCAAAAGAGAAGAAGAAATAAGGCAGCAAAAACTGGAGGAGGAACGATTCCAAGACAAAATCCGTGAGGAAGAAAATCGGAAAACCGAAGCGTTTGCTGCCAGTCAAAGAGAAGCAGAAAATAAAAGACTGGCTGAGGAGAAGCGTCATCGTGAAGAGGTGGAAAAAAAGAGACTTGCACAGCTTCAAAGAGAAGCTGAGGAAGAAGGGAAAAGGAAAGCACAGACTCTAAGAAAAGCTGAGGAAAAACGGCAGCATGAAGAAGAAGAGAAGAGAAGGCAGGAAACAATAAAGCGAGATGAGTCTGAGAAACGTCAATCAAAGACCGACGTACAAGATAAGTTGAAGGACGTGCTGAAACACTTTGATGATAAGCCAACGTATGGATCTAGGAAAGAAGGTAAATATATTAGGTTCTCACTGGAACAGTGTGATACACTCTGTTCTGAGTCAGATGATAGTGGGGTTCAAACTCCATTCCAGAGGCATGAGCATTTAATCCAGGCTGACACTTCAGTGAAATACTGAGAGAATTTTGCACTGTTGAAGTTGCATTCTTCTCATCGCGAAATTAAACCAAGGGCATGTCTTCCCTCTCGGGTAGATTTAACAGATTGCAGCACTATTCAGAGAAGAGTAGGGCTCTTTGCCTAGTGTCTTAGCCAATAGCTTCAGTCAACATGACTAAAAACAAAAACTGGTTGACCATTGCTGTTTGTAGGACTTAGCTGTGTACATACCGACTGCCATGTTTCCTACATTGCAACTACACTTAAGAAAAACCTGTGTCATTGGCTTTGAAGTACTTTGGGATATCTCAAAGTCATGACAGTTGCTTTACAATTGCAAGTTTTTATTTTCTGCCCATTTGTCAACAGAAGGAGGGTGGATGGATGTGTTTGTAGACTCCTGGTGTGTAATATTTCTAATATCATTCATGGCACTCATTAAGCCTAACCCTTTTCTATCCATACTGCTACATTTTATTTTATTTCATACGCCAGCTTTTTGTAACCAGCCAACATTAGAAAATATCTTATTGCATTCCTCCTGAAGAGTTGTATACTCATTCTTTCATTCAGTCCCAACTTCGAAAAACACATTTTTTAACAACGGTAACTTTCTTTCATAAATCTGTGCTGACTTCCTTTCTAAATGTTCCTTAATTTTCTCTCATATTATGGATTCTAGGAATTCTTTTTACAAATCTGAT